>NW_027647825.1:0-94000 GCF_951804945.1 Podarcis cretensis | reverse complement strand
AAGCATCCACAGGTGGAAAAGGGACTGGGTGAGATCAAAAGGCTGAGTGGCTTTTTCTATGCAGTTTTATTATGGACATGCCACAACACAGCTCTACATGGGCAGGGCTTTGTGAAGGCTACAGTTCCACAGAAGAACAGGAAATCCAAAAAGTGTAGAATTCAGCTTCCTAAAATGCTCAGATTTTTCTTTCTTTCTAATCCCTGTGAAAATAGGCTTGTAAATTTGCAAGCAATGCCTGCTGAAATCTCAGAAACCTAATAAGTTTCTGAATAAGATTTCCAGTGAAGGGGGGAGCAGTTTGGTGCCTTAGAATCATAGAATCATAGAATCATAGAGTTGGAAGAGACCACAAGGGCCATCGAGTCCAACCCCCTTGTATATCCCCTTGCTTTCCCCCTCAAATTAGTATGTATTATTGTTTAACTAACTTATGAATCACTTTTCAAAAGCATTGCAAGGCGAATTACAAGCAAACAATAAAAATAACTAAAGTAGGTTTTGAAACAATACCAGAAACAACAGTGGCTGCCTTTCAATATTTTTTAGAAAAAACATTGATGACTTCCGGTGCTTCCTGCCTTAATGGGTGCAGCTCCCACATTAGTGGAGATCATTTGCGGAGAAAAACAAGGATGATTTTGAGGTTAATTGTCCTTGCAAGTTCCCCCCAGGGCTCGGGGGGAGTGAGCTTCACCCGCAGATCGTTTTGGCTCTCACTCCAGCATGGAATCTGGGAGGCAGGAAGATGCTGGGAGCCAAAGCACTTCACCTAACGGTAACTCCCCGACACAGCCATTAAGATGCAGAGGCTCTTCTATTTATTAGGGTGAAATTGACTCTAATTTACAGATGTGTGCAGGATGGATGGGACAAGATTATAAACTGCCAAGTGAATCAGCTACAGAGTCGCAATGTTTAGAACTGGAAAGATCTCCTTTGTAGAAAAATATGGTATGTGAGGGGGGAGGGGAGCCCATGTTTGCTACATAAATGATTCGGCAAACCTCCCCCTAAATGCCAAAAAACTGATAAAAAGCAAGAGGAGAAAAAGAGAGTGGGGTACTCGCAGGGAAACCCGGTTTTGGGGATCCGGAGCGACGTGGGGTGAGCGGCGCGGTGCTTCGAATTGACTGCTTCTTCCACGGAGCGAAGCCGCATAGCTGTTGCCAGAGAGCGCTGACTTTTTCCTGTGGACAATCTTAAAGCAACTACCCGTGAGTAGAGTGGAGAATTGGATTTTTAAACGTCTTAATTTGGTGTCGAAACGGGGACCTCTAAAACAGGAAGTCCACCTTCCCCTTTTGTAAATAGACTGAAGCAATGAGGATGCAAGCTGAAGCCTCAAAAAGCCTATTGTAAAGGACTAAATTTCCATCGGTAAAAAATCCGATCCTGGAAACGGCTGCCAACAGGACTGACCATGATTAGAACGTTCACTGACACTGTCTCCGTCTGCGTTTAAAAAGAACAGAAAATTGAAACCAACTTTATTGTTTGAATTGAGTTTAAAAGGACTAATACAAATAGAAACTGTTTCCCTCTAGAGGAACTGTTTCCCTCTAGAGGAAGCCTTTGAAACTGTCACAAGAGTTGAGCTGGGGGAATTTCCAGCTGCAAGATAAAAACCTGTGAGATTCTGGGGACCTTGAATCGGTTAAGAATGGGAGACTTCCGGTCGGCGCCAGCGCTTAATGGCGGTCCTAGCCTCGAGCTCCGAGGCAGGACTGCTCCGCTAGTTCGGGTCCGACCCGCTACGGCGAGCGGGGGACCCCTAAAATCACAGGCGCGGAGCCTGTGAACAAAGGAGATTCGGTGGGCACCTTTTGTGCCCCCCGGTACGGTGAAGGAGCCTTTTTAAAGGCTTCGGAGCGGCATCGGGGTAAGCGCGGTGCTGAGAGTCGTCACCCAGCTAGCGGAGTGAAGCCGCGTCGCCATGAGCAGAGAGCGCCGATTCCTTCCTGCAACTGAAAATTGACTACAACACCCGTGAGTAAGATCAAGAGATTGACGGGACATTAAAATTGGAAATTTGGCTGAAAACGGGAAAGGCATAAACTAAGGAAGTCTGCCTCCCCGGAGCTGCATGATAAACAAAGCAACGAAAAAGCAAGCTGCATTTGAAGGGAAAAAAATTTTTAAACTGTCAAACCTGACATCGGACTTAAACTTCCCCCCCGACAGGCAGGAGAAGGGGGGAAGGGATTTGGACATTGATAATCTGCTGGAAAATTAATGGGAAAATAAGATCTTTCACTGCCAAATTCCCCAGGTCGGGCTGCCCAAATAAGGCACCGGGAAGTGAACTGTCATACTAAACTGTGCAAACTGGGGATTTGTCTGAAACAAAGTTACTGGACTTTAATTTAGCCTGCTGCATTTTTGGTTATATTGAAAGACTGAGAATTTACAGTGTGGACTTTGGAAATTGTTGGCTACTGTTATCCTTCCTTGCTCCTTTGTTTTTCCTTGCTATTTGGATACAATTGAATGCTCCCTCTAGAGGGTCTCAAGTGAAACTGTTGCACTGAAAAAGAAACAGTGGGATTTTCCACTTGGAAACTACTTCTGTGAGAACGACCTTGAGGATATGAGTGGCCCAACAGAAGAGATAGTAACAAGGCTTAAAGCAAAGCAATCTCAGAAGAAAAGGGGCTCAATATCAGGCACAACACCAGCTGCACAGGAAAAAGCAGCAACAGCTTCTATGGATCCTATGACACAGGCACTCCTCAAAATAAACCAATCCTTGGAAGCATTGACAAAGCTGTCGACAGAGAATTCCAAAAAATTGACAGAGCTGACAGCAAGATTGGACGTAAATACAGCCAGCGTAACGTCTAACACAGATTCTATAAATAGATTAATTCAAGAGAGCTCTGAAACACGAAAGATTGCGGAAAGTGCAAAAAACACTGCAGAGGAGACAAGGGAAAAGTTTGGGCCCATCATTAAAAAAGTGAATGAGCATGATGCAACCCTCTCTCTACTGGAACTTCAGAGGAAAGAGAAAAATCTAAAATTAAGATTGGTTCCTGAAAGGGAAGGGGACAGCCTTGTGGAATTCCTTACAGAGAACTTTATAGCTTTCTGGCAAGAGGAATGGGCCGAAGAAGATGAATTTGAGATAACAACAGCCTTTCGACTGGGCAGGACAAGAAACCAAGGGATTGTCTTATTACACTGAGATCAAAGGAAGAAAGAGATAAAATATTGAACCTACACTATCAAAAGCCACTGGTGATCCAAAATAGTCAAATACAGATCTTTAAAGACATCCCCAAATACATCTTAGAGGTGAGAACCCTCTATAAAAATTTGGTTGACCTGCTGAAGAAAAATACCATACCATTTAGATGGGAGTTCCCACAAGGACTGTCCTTCAACTTTAAAGGAAGGAAGATCAAAATAAGAACAATTCAGGATAAAGAACAGTTTCTGGAGAGATACGCGGAGGACCTGCAGAAAGGAACTGTAGAGGAGAAAGAACCACCTGACATAGCAAATTTATCATTTGGACTTTTACCACCACCATCGGAGGAACAACAGAAGCTTGGAGCAGTTGGAGGAACAGGCACTTAAATACAAAATGTCTCTGCAACTTCTTAGCTGGAATTGTAATGGCTTGAACCTTCCTCGGAAAAGACGTCAAGTTTTCCACATTTTGAAGAGAGAACAATTAGATTTAATATGTCTGCAAGAAACCCATATTGCCAGGATACATAGGAAATTATTGATAAATAAGAGGCTTGGACAGGAATTTATCTCATCAGACAAAGTGAAGAAAAGAGGTGTGGTGATCTACGCGAAGGAAAAATTGGCTCCAAAATTGATATTCAAAGATGAACAAGGAAGGTACCTGGCAATTGAAATACAAATTCAAGGAGAAAAGATTTTGATAGTCGGAGTATACGCCCCAAATGAAGGGAAGGCCGAATTCTTTAAGAAGCTGCATGAGACACTAATCGACTTTATAGACTATAAAATCGTAATGATGGGAGATATGAATGGAGTTGTCTCAACAAACATGGATAAAGCACAGAGACAAGTGATTTCAAAAGAAGGGAGACTACCAAAGACTTTTTTTGAAATGACCGAAACTATGGACTTGATTGATATTTGGAGAACAAGGAACCCTCTTGAGAGAGAGGGAACCTTCTTCTCTGAGGCAAAAATGACATGGACAAGAATAGACCAAATTTGGATTTCTAGCAGCCTGGCGTCAACAACAAAAAAAGTAGAAATCAGCCCAAAAACCTGCTCCGACCATAACGCCGTGAAGATGGAGATGAAACTAACAACAACTGGATCCTTTAGATGGAGAATGAATGACACCCTATTCAGAGATGAAGAGATTTATAAGAAGGCCCTTAAAACATTAAAAGATTACTTTGAGATAAATTTGAGAACAGAAGTGGAGAAAAGAACAATTTGGGACGCAAGTAAAGCCGTGATGCGAGGTTTCCTAATTCAACAGAATTCTATAAAGAGGAAGAAACAAAATGAGAGGAAAGAAAAAATCTTAGAAAAAATAAAAGAAGGAGAGAAGAAATTGAGGTCCAAACCAAAGTCCCATGAGATCTTGAGAGAAATAAAGTTTTATCAGATGCAATACATGGAGCTTATGAATCAACAGATAGAATGGAAGATAAAGCAAATGAGACAAAAGACTTTTGAATCAGCGGATAAATGTGGGAAACTTCTGTCATGGCAATTGAAAAAAAGGCAGAAATTGAATACTGTGACAAGTCTAGAAATGGATGGAAAAATTATCCACAAACCTAATGAGATAAATAATTGCTTCCAAAGTTTTTTTAAGAAACTGTATGCACAAGGGCCAGTTAACAAACAAGAAATAGAAGAATTTATCAGAAAATACGGTCTACCAAAAATTTCAGAACAAAGCAAAAGGATCTTAAATGAGAAAATAACAGAACAAGAAATAGAGGGTGCCATTCAAAACATGAAATTGGGAAAATCACCAGGACCAGATGGCCTGACGGCTAAATACTACAAAGCGTTGAAAGAATGGCTGATACAACCACTGAAGGAAGTTTGCAATGAAATTTTGGAGGGGAAAAAGGCACCTGAATCGTGGAAAGAGGCTTTCATTTCACTTATACCGAAAACAGAGACTGGGAAGAACCAGGTTAGAAACTACCGCCCTATATCTTTACTTAACGTGGATTATAAAATTTTTGCAGACATTTTGGCAAAAAGATTGAAAAGAGTGTTGATAGAGGAGATTCATAAGGACCAAACAGGCTTTCTCCCAGGGAGACATATGTCAGACAATGTGAGGAACATTATAGACATTTTGGAGTTGTTAGACGTTGATATTAACAGGAAGGCAGTTCTGATTTTTGTGGATGCGGAGAAAGCCTTTGACAACATCTGTTGGACTTTTATGAAAAAGAATCTCCAAGGGATGGGGGTAGGCCAAGGTTTTGAAAACGGTATAGGTGCAATATTTTCTAAACAAAAAGCTAAGTTAATTGTAAATAATGTGGTAACAGAAGAAATATTTATAGAAAAAGGTACACGGCAGGGATGCCCAATATCCCCTCTGCTTTTTATATCAGTCCTGGAGGTTTTGTTAAATATGATTAGAAAGGACCAGTTGGTTAAAGGAGTTCAGGTCGGAGTTAGACACTACAAATTAAGAGCATTTGCAGATGACCTAGTTTTGACCCTGCAACAGCCAGATACTAGCACTAAAAGAGTATTAGAACTAATTGAAATATTTGGTCGAGTAGCAGGTTTTAAATTGAACAAACAAAAAACGAAAGTGTTGGAGAAAAATTTAACAATGGAAGAAAGAGAGAGATTTCAGAATGAAACAGGCATGGAAATAACGAAAAGGGTAAAATACCTGGGGATAAACTTAACGTCTAAGAATGTGAACTTATTTAAGGATAATTATGAAAAATGTTGGTTAGAAGTAAAGAAAGATCTGGAAATATGGTCAAGGCTGAAACTTTCCTTGTTAGGCCGAATTGCTACTATTAAGATGAATGTATTGCCTAGAATGCTATTTTTATTTCAGACGCTGCAGATTTTGGACAAGATGGACTGTTTCAAGAAGTGGCAGAAAGACATATCAAAATTTGTCTGGCAGGGCAAAAAGCCCAGAATAAAATTTAAGATTTTAACTGATGCAAAAGATAGAGGGGGGTTTGCCCTGCCGGACTTAAGACTTTATTATGAATCGGCAGCTTTTTGCTGGTTGAAACACTGGCTACTTCTTGAGAACACGGACATTTTGGATCTGGAAGGGTACGACAATAGTTTTGGTTGGCATGCATATTTATGGTATGACAAGGTAAAGGTGTATAAAGGATTTAAAAACCATATTGTAAGGAAAGCATTGTATAATGTTTGGATTCGATATAAAGATCTGTTGGAAAGTAAAACCCCCAGGTGGGTGTCACCAATGGAGGCGAGGGAAGTAAAAAAGCTTAATATGGACTCTAAATGGCCAAAATATCATGAAATTTTAGAATATGATGGTGAAAGGGTTAAACTTCAGAGTTATGAGAAATTAAAGCCCAAGGTTCGAGATTGGTTGCATTATCATCAGATAAATGAGACATTCAAACAGGACAGGAAAATAGGATTCCAGAAAGAGAGGTCAAAACTAGAAACAGAATTGTTGGAACCCAATACTAAGAATTTATCAAAAATGTATAACTTGCTGTTGAAATGGAATACACAGGATGAAACGGTGAAATCAGCTATGATTAAATGGGCACAAGATATCGGTCATGATATTATGTTTGCTGACTGGGAACAGTTATGGACCACCGGTATTAAATTTACTGCATGTAATGCTTTAAAAGAAAACATTATGAAAATGATCTATCGGTGGTACCTGACCCCAGTCAAGCTTGCAAAAATTTACCACTTGCCTAACAATAAGTGTTGGAAATGTAATGAGACTGAAGGCACTTTTTACCACCTTTGGTGGACCTGCCCAAAGGTTAAAGCTTTCTGGGAAATGATCTATAATGAAATTAAGAAGGTCCTTAGGTGGACTTTTCCTAAGAAACCAGAGGCTTTTCTCTTGGGCATGGTTGGCCAATTGGTGTTAAAGAAGGATAGGATTTTCTTTATGTATGCCACCACAGCAGCAAGAATTCTACTGGCAAAGCATTGGAAGATGCAAGAACTACCTACTCTGGAGGAATGGCAAACAAAGGTGATGGACTTTATGGGACTGGCTGAGATGATGGGCAGAATCCGCGACCAGGGGAAGGAGACAGTGGAAGAGGACTGGAAGAAATTTAAAATATATCTCAAAAACTATTGCAAAATTGAGGAATGTTAAGATGTCAGGGGGTAAGAGGCAGAGAACTGCAGCAGTAACTAAAAAACTAAAGGAAATTTTATGAAAGGGAATTAAGACAATTGACTAAAGGGTTGCTAAAGAATCACTAAACAAGGATGCAGGGATGGGGAGGTATGGGGAAGTCAAAAGAAAGAAGGGTATGAAACTATGATTTTGAAGTTATATTGGTTTAATTGTTTTGTATGTTTTTGCTTGTGTTTTGATTTTCTTGTTTTTCTTCTGTTTTTCTTCTGTTTGTCTTGTTCTGTTTTTATTATGTGTTTGAAAAATGAATAAAAATTATTTTTAAAAAAATGAATCGGTTAAGAATGTTGAGGCCTTAGTGATTGTATTATGTAAGATAAGTGACTCATTGGAACAGCTTCACAAAAAGGTGGATGTGGTAATTACCAAAATCGACAATTTGGGACAAAAAGTGAACACCAATACAGAAACTATTCAGAAACTGACACAGGAATCAACTTTGACATGGCAAACTGCGGAGAAGGCTAAGGAGAAAGTTATTGCCGTTGAACCTAAAGTAACACAATTGGAGAGAGAGAGAGTCCCAGCCTTACAGATGCAATTTGATGACCATAAGTTGATGCCTGCTATGATTGAATTTAAAGAAAATCAGATTTCGAGGATCAGAGCCCTACTTGAACTGGAGAAGGAAAGTTTGATAGATTTCCTTACACAGGAATTTGATGATTTTTGGGACCGGGACTTGGGTCAAGAAGAGATTAAAACTGTGAGGGCCTTCGGACTTGGAAGAGGGGGAAAAAAAGAGAAGAATAAAATAAGAGACTGTTGGAACTACCAGAAGACCTTAGAAGAACAACAGTCAAGACTGGAAATTTTGAAAGACGTCCTGAAATACCTTTTGGATCTTAGATTTAACTACGGAGATTTGGTTGCCCTGTCGAGAAGGAATAAAATCATCTTTAGGTGGGAGTTTCCCCGAGATCTACTCTTTAGCCTCAAAGGAAGGAAAATGAAAATAAGATCAGTGGAAGACAAAGTAAAGCTCATGTATAAATATGAAGAAGACTCGCAGAAGGGACTTGGAAAAGAGTTTAGAGCATCGGACAGAAGATCACCAGGCTGATGGACTATAGGGAATTGGCAGATATGACTGGCAGAATCCGGGACCAGGGAAAAGAGTCAGTGGAAGAAGATTGGAAAAAGTTTAAAGACTATTTATAAAAATATTGTAAAATTAATGAGTGTTAGAAAAATGTTGGAAAGGAGTTATATGGCTTTAGTAGAAATGTTACAAGGAATTAAGTACAAATAGATTATTAGAGTATTAAAGGGAAAATAAGGTTAAAATATGTTAAGACAATTATATATTAAAGGGAAAAATAAGGTTAGAATATGTTAAGATAAATTACAGGACAGAAAACAGAGGAATATGGAAAGGAATTGCTGAAACAGTTAATTAAAGTGGAATACAAAAAGGGAGGTGCGAGGAGGTTGTTGAAAGAAGTAAATGAAAGTTAAGATACTGAACTTATTAGATGTGTTTTAAATTGTGTTTGTTTGGTTTTGTTAATTTAATGTTTTGGGGTTGGTGTTGTGTGGTGTTTTTGTTTTTGTATTGTATTGTATTGTTTTGTTTAATTCCTTTTCTTTCTTTTGTACTCTTTAAAATGTTAATAAATATTATTATTTTTTAAAAAAAGAAAGAGCAAAAAAGTGTAAGTAGAGATGCTGCGTACGACATGATCAGAACAGGAAAAATGAAGAAACAAATGGAAAAATAAACTTCTCACACAGGGAATTTACAGGATACAGAACTCCTTCTGCAGAAATAAAATTTATTAAATGTGTTAATACGAATGGAAGTCCAGAACTCTGTAGTTGTTGATAACAGACTACGATCAGGACTGAATGTAATTGGATTAATCAAGATTTCGGAAGCAGGAAGAAATAATAACTTTGCACTCCGAAACCCAGCACACAGGAAGTCACACAAATTGTATAATTGGCTTTATAATTTATATATATTTGGATATGAATTGTAATTTGACATTGGTAAAATGTAGCTGTTATTGGACTTCAGTAATTGAAAATTAATAAAAAATAGAAAAAAAATAGAAAAAACATTCATTGGTTGATTGATTGATTATATTTCTATGTTGCTTTTCATTCAAATGAATCCCAAAACAGCTTACAAACAATAAAAAAAATAGAACATCACAAATACCGCATAAATTATATAGAATAATTAACAAATCATCAATAAAAACAAGTACGACCTATAAAACACTCTTAACAAAGCATCAACTAAAAAATGAGCTAAACATCACAATTAAAGCAAAAGTAATATTATATTATATGCCCTTCTAAAGGTTCATGAATGAGGCCTGTGTACATAACCATACATTAAAGTACATTTGAAGCACACACACCCAAGAATCCTGGGAACTGTATTTTACCTATCAGAGAGCTACAATTCCCAGCACCCTTTAATAAACTACATTTCCTGGGACTCTTTGTTTGGGTGTGCACACGCTCAAAATGTGCTTTAAATGTATGGTGTGTGTGTGCAGTCCAAACTTCAGCCTACCTTACTTCATGTTTGAGAAGGCAGACCGAGCAAATTGCAGAAATCGACCGAGCAAATTGCAGACCGAGCAAATTGCAGAAATCACTTACCAGCATAGGCACCTGGAGCAGAGATGCTCTCTGAGAAGGGGTCCAGTGAAGAGCTGAAAGCCAGAACCAAGAGCTGCATCATTACAGCTATAGGAGTTCCTAAATCATTTTGCCATTTTTCTCCTAGGACCTAGCCGGAACATCACAGACAATTACGGTAAGTCCCACTCAGCAAACAGTGGCACCACCAGGCAGAGCAAGGCAGCTGCCTCAGGCAGCAGATGCCAAACTGCAGGGGATGGATAGAGCTCTGAGTGCCACCTGGCTACCCTGGGACCCCTACACTAGCCTCCTGTCCTCTAGTGCAGTGGAGGATACCTTCCATTCACTAGTACTGAAGGAAAATCCCAGTCCAATTGGCTTTCGTATGTTCCTTGGGAGACAGCAACATCTTGTCCTTCACCTCAGGCAGCAAAATGTCTTGAACTGGCCCTGGTCGCCTTAAGTGCTAACCTCCAGTTCACAGATCTGAAGCCCTACAGCCCAGGAAATCCACAAATGAGAATGCCAATACTGTGTATGGAGTGAAACTCTACACCAGGTGTGAGGAACCTTTGGTCTTCCAGATATTGCTGAACTACAACTCCCATCAGGCCCAGTAAACATGGACAATGGCCAGGGATGGTGGGAGTTGTAGTTCAGCAATATCTGGAGGGCCAAAGGTTCCCCCTACCTGCTCCAGACAGTCACTCTATCCTGAGTTCAAAAGTTCTAAAACCTGGGTGGGACCAAGGAGGAGCAAAGGCCAGAGCCAGGTCACTTGATGGTGGAGCCAAGGAATACAGCCTAGTATTTGGGGGGGGGGGCAGCTCTAGGACCTCTTTTGCTAGGCCTGATTGTAGAATGCAGAGCAAAAGCAGAATATTCACAAAAACTGGCAACTTAGAAATGAAAATATCTGAACGGGAACAATGGTTAGTACTAGATTTCTTCACTTTGAACTATGCAATTGCTCCCCACAGTACAGCAGACATGAATAAGCTTCTTTTGTGCAATGGAGGGGTGACCATTGGCTTCAGAGTCAGTACAGCACTGGTCATCGACCCACTAGCAGGTTGCAGGTGGGTCACAACAGGAGCACCTAGAACCATGCTCCATATTCATTTTTTTCTGGAACCATAAACCTTCTAGGTCCTGAATAGCTGGGAAGAAGCAAGAACACTCTCTTTCATCTGGGATTAACAGGCTAATCGTAGGTATGTTTAATCTCCCTGCAGCTGAGATTAATGTTAGGTATGCACAGTTGAGATTCCTGCATTGCAGAGGCTTGGATTAGATGACCCTTGATGTCCCTTGCAACTCTAAAATTCTATGATATACAGTGGTGCCTCGCAAGACGAAAAGCTTATCGGCTTTTAGCGGCTTTTAGCGGCTTATCGGCTTAGCGGATAAGCAGATAAGCGGCTTAGCGGCTTAGAAAAAGGGGGGGAAAGGGAAAAAAAGTCGGAAAAACTCGCAAGACATTTTCGTCTTGCGAAGCAAGCCCATAGGAAATTCGTTTTGCGAAGCGCCTCCAAAACGGAAAACCCTTTCGTCTAGCGGGCTTTTTGTCTTGCGAGGCATTCGTCTTGCGGGGCACGACTGTATAGGATTGGAGCCAAACTCATCTAACTGCAGCCCCTTATTTATTTGCTATATTTCTATATGTAGAGGTGTGCCAACTGATTTCTGTGGTATTTAAGCAACTATGTGTTCCATGGAGCACGATATTGGTATAGTTGGATGTATACACAAATATATATGATGGCCAGTTCAAGATTATATTTCTCACACACAATGAAATTAACTGTAGTCTACGACAGTTTATGTTATGTTTGCTAGTCTTTAAAGTGCCAGGAAAAAAAAACTCTTAGTTGATTTTGCTACAACATACCAACAAGGCTACTGCTCTGGAAATTGTTATGTAGATGCAATTATTTCACACATCAAACAAAACAATTACTCTCCCTAGTGGGGCATCTGTAAACACACATCAGATTAAAAAGTTGATTTCACGAAAGGCAGCAAATGACATGTAGACTGTAGAAAATCTTGGAAAGCTTCATTTCAAAAGATGCATTTCCCAATCCTTGCCATCTAGAAATGTTTTATATTTAGATTCCATAAATATTCTCTCCGCCACCCATGTCGTTCCTGTGCTTTTTGAGCTTCAGGTTGTCAAAATGCAATGGAAACTACAGATTTAAAAGGCAGGAAAGTAATATAGGCAGACTTTTCTTAAAAAAATTAATGCTGTGTTTTATTGTATTCCATAGGAAACTATGTGTGTGGCCATTCCAAGGGAAAGTAAACCTTTGGTATGTCTGGGTTTAAGAAAAAGGAATTTGGTAAAGCTAGTATTGTTGTTACCCTGGGCCCCTTTGGAAGCCACACTTCCATAATGCAACAGTTACTGAAATGAAAAAGGAACGTTAGAAATCAAGGCAGAAGCTCTTGCATTATCCCCAGTAAAACTAGTACAATGAACTGAGTGTGATTAGGAATCTATAGTTCTCCAGATGTTGCTGTACCCCAACTCCCATCATCTTCGACCATTAGCTATGTTGGCTGGGGCTGATGGGAGTTTGAGCCCAAGAACCACATGTTCTTTATCCCTGTTGCAAAGTATGTGCATATCTAAAAATGCCCCTGATTCTTGAAATAAAAATATAACTTCTGACAATGTCATGATCCTTTCGGGTTGTGACCTCCTCCATGACCTCTCTCAGGTAGACTCACCTGCATTCCTGCAGCCAGCTCTCAATCTTATTGGATGAGCTCCCTGTTGGAAACAAAGAAAAAGTGCTAGGGCTCCTCACAGACTGGATAAGTTACTGTGATGATCCACATCTCTGCTGAGGCCAAATGCAGCCATCTAAGGCTTGTTAGCCAGCCTCTCAGCAAACCACATGGGCAGGATGTCTGATGTCGCCACTACAGAGGCAGTAGCAAAAGAAGAGGAGAATGAGGAAGAGGAAGAACACCTGAAAGTGAGTAATGGAATGAATGTGGTTTAAACATATGAATAACTAAATGAACTCATTATTTGGTAGTCATTATGGCCCTGTGAGCCCTTATTGCTGCTGAACAGCTGCATAGCAGTGGAGGGTGCAATTTGCATAGAAGCAGGAGGAAGAATGCTTAACCCTTCCCTTCCCTCAACTTTAGCTCTACAACCACCTCCTCTAGCATCTTTCCCTCCAGCTGCCTGATTGCTTTTCCTTAAAAAAAGTGTGTGTGTATACACACACACACACACACACACACACATCAAATATACAATAAAAAAGAAAAAACATACATACATACATAAAAAAGGAAAAAGGAAAAGACCTCCAAAACAAACATTTTCAAATACACTTCTACATAAGGAGTACAAGCCGCCTCTGACTGCTTTTCTACATGGTTGCCTGCTGTGCTGGACCTCTTTTCTCCATGCCCAACGAATTCTGCGGGGCGCCAGAAGGCTAAAAGGGAAAAAACCGAGCCGACACTCGGCGGAAGCGGTGCACGCGCCCTCACTCACTTGGCGCAGGCCCGCTCACTTGGGGTGCTGCCTGCTGTGGCCACCACGGCAAGAAGCAGCCAGCTGAGCCGGGAGGCGCCTGCCCTCCAGCTGCTGCCCGCCTCCTCCAGTCCTAAAAAAAGGTTGACAACTCTGGGAAGGGGGGGGCACCGGAGGGATCTTTGCACCACAGCACCAGATATGCTTAAGACGGCCCTCGCTCTGACACCAGATGTAAGCTTGGGGTACCATTCTAGACTCTGGAACTAACAGTCTTGCACTGAACCATGGTCATGAACACTTACTTTAAAATGCAAGGAAGTCTGCCCTGTTGCATTTGCAGGCCCTCCTGCTGATTTGGCTGAGGGAGGCCCTCACCTGCTGCCACAAAGTGCCTCCTTGATAACACTGCTGAGTAAGTGCAGCAGAGGAGAATGCAGCTCAAGGTGGCTATCACAGAGGAGGAAGCAGGGTGGAAGAGCACAACATCCCTTTCTAAAGAGCCACATTCCTGTTTCCACCCATCGTTTATTCTTTGCACACAACCCATGTTCTGACAGACAAGGAAGCGCTGCCATCCTGCCCAGTGAGACCACTTAGAAAGCAACACACACAGAAGCTGCTGCATTCAAAGTGGGTCTCCCCCCGCCCAGAAAATGCACTTTTTTATGTTTGCTTTGCCAATAACATATGAGTTGCATAATGTAACATGGGTGTTATTTTATTTGTGCTGAGGGGGGGAGTGGAACTTCTGCCCATTTTCCATACTTGTAATAGAAAAAGAGAAAGTGAGAGAAAGAGGGGGAGGAAGAAGTGCAGAGGGAATAATATTGAAATGGCTCAGGGGAATGCATGGGTGCCTGACTACACGGGGGGGGGGGGGCGGAGGCTGACAGCTCAGTGGTGGAGCTCATGGCTTGCTTTAAAAATCTCTAGAATCTCAGCTAGCAAAAGGCTAGGGTGGGGTAGTGCCCTCCAGATGTTGCTAGGCAGTTTAGCCCTGGCCAGCATGACCAATGGTGAGAACTGGAGTTCAGCAACATCTGGAGCAACTTTTGTCTCCATGGACCACTTGAAAATGCTAATGATGGGCCACTTAATGAGTTTTCTGCCTGCTGTAGCGTTTGTAA
Source organism: Podarcis cretensis (assembly GCF_951804945.1). NCBI lineage: Eukaryota > Metazoa > Chordata > Lepidosauria > Squamata > Lacertidae > Podarcis > Podarcis cretensis. Next base: position 79,398 of record NW_027647825.1, on the reverse strand, counting down.
TGTAACATACTAGATGCTGTGCAATTTTTAATTGTCTTTTATTTATTTTTTTATATATATATTTATTAAAATTTTTAAACATAATTGCAAAAATAAAAAACAATAAAACATATATCATAACATATTTTCTTAGCTTCATTGGACTCCCTCACGTCTCCCGCTCCCACTTGCATCATTGTCAATTCTTACCCGCAATTTATCATCTTGTTTACATTCTTGTATCCCATTCATTTAAAATATAATCTAATAATTCTCCCAAAGGTTTATATTTTTTCCTCAATCTCACTTGTCATCCTAATTCCATCTAGTTTAGTGGTGCTCAATTATTTATGATCTAGCATCCTTCTTAACATTCAACCAAATTACAATGCTTTTTAAAATAAATCTTAAATTTCTTCCAGTCTTCTTCAACTTTCTCTTCTCCCAGGTCTCGGATTCTGCTGGTCATCTCGGCTAGTTCCATATAGTCTATCAGCTGCATCTGCCACTCTTCCAGTGTGGGTAGATCTTGGGTTTTCCAGTGCTTAGCGATAAGTATCCTTGCTGCTGTTGTTGCATACATAAAAAATGTTCGGTCCTTCCTTAACACCTTCTGGCCGACAATACCCAAAAGGAAGGCCTCTGGTTTCTTAGTGAAGGTATACTTAAATACCTTTTTCAGCTCATTATATATCATTTCCCAGAAAGCCTTCACTCTAGGGCAAGTCCACCAGAGGTGAAAGAATGTTCCTTCATTTTCTTTGCATTTCCAACATTTATTATCAGACAAATGGTATATTTTGGCAAGTTTAACTGGGGTCATGTACCATCTATATATCATTTTCATTACATTTTCCTTCAAAGCATTACATGCAGTGAAGTTCAACCCAATGGTCCACAACCTTTCCCAGTCCTCAAACATAATGTTGTGCCCAATGTCTTGTGCCCACTTTATCATAGCCGATTTAACCATTTCATCTTGTGTATTCCATTTTAACAGCAAGTTATACATTCTTGAAAGTACCTTAGTCTTAGGCTCTAACAGTTCTGTTTCCAACTTCGATTTCTCCACCTGGAACCCTAACTTTTTGTCATTTTTAAAGACTTCTTTAATCTGAGCGTAGTGTAACCAGTCTCGCACTTTATCCTTCATTTTCTCCAAACTCTGCAATTTCCAATTGTCTCCATCTTTTTCTAGTATTTCCCAATATTTTGGCCATTTGGCCTCCATATTGGGTCTTTTTCGGGCCTTAGCTTCCAGCGGTGAAAGCCACCTTGGAGTTTTATTTTCCAATAAGTCTTTATATTTTGTCCAGACATTAAACACTGCTTTTCTGACAATATGATTCTTAAAGGCCTTATTGATCTTAACCTTGTCATACCATAAGTATGCATGCCAACCAAAAGCATTGTTAAAACTTTCCAGATCCAGAACGTCAGTGTCCTCGAGAAGTAGCCAGTCTTTTAGCCAGCAGAAAGCTGCGGCCTCATAGTACAACTTTAGGTCTGGCAGGGCAAAACCCCCTCTTTCTTTCGCATCAGTTAATATCTTAAACTTAATTCTGGGCTTTTTGCCCTGCCAGACAAACTTAGAGATGTCTCTCTGCCACTTCCGGAAGCACTCCGTCTTGTCCACAATCTGTAGTGTTTGAAACAAAAACAACATTTTTGGCAATACATTCATCTTAATAGCAGCAATTCGGCCTAACAAAGAAAGTTTCAATTTTGTCCAACTGTCTAAGTCTCTTTTAATTTCAGACCAACATTTTTCATAGTTATCCTTAAAAAGACTCAGATTTTTTGCTGTTATGTTTACCCCTAGGTACTTTACTTTTTTAACCACAGTTAGTTCTGTCTCTCTCTGAAACCGTTCTGACTCTGTATCTGTCAAATTTTTTCCCAGCACCTTAGTTTTCTGTTTGTTTAATTTAAATCCCGCCACTCGACCAAAGTCTTGAATCAATTGTAACACTCTTTTCGTACTAGATTCTGGCTCCTGCAGGGTCAAAACTAGGTCATCTGCAAAAGCTTTAAGTTTGTATTGTTTCGCTCCGACCTGGATTCCTTCCACCAACCGGTCCCCTCTGATCATATTCAAGAGCACCTCCAGAACCGAAATAAATAGCAGAGGGGAAATGGGGCAGCCTTGTCGTGTTCCTTTTTCAATTTTAAACTCTTCTGTAACCACATTGTTAACTATCAATTTAGCTTTTTGTTCTGAATATATTGCATCAATCCCATTCTCAAAACCCCGTCCCACTCCCATTTCTTTTAAATTTCCCTTCATAAATTTCCAAGAGATATTGTCAAAGGCCTTCTCCGCATCTATGAAAATTAACACTGCTTTTGTATTTATGTCTGTTTGCAAAAGTTCCAAAATGTCAATGATATTCCTTGTGTTAGCAAACAGGTGTGTACCTGGGAGAAAGCCTGCCTGGTCTTTATGAATTACTTCATTTAATACTTTTTTGAGTCTACTTGCCAAAACGTCTGCAAATATTTTGTAATCCACATTTAAAAGGGAGATGGGACGATAGTTCTTAAGTTGTGTCTTTTCGGCTTCCGATTTTGGTATCAATGTGATAAAAGCTTCTTTCCACGATTCCGGCACATTCTTCCCCTCCATAATTTCATTGCTGACCTCCATTAGTGGTTGTATCAGATAGTCTTTTAATGTCTTGTAGTACTTGGAGGTCAGCCCATCTGGCCCTGGGGATTTGCCCAATTGCATGTTCTGAATGGCTTGTTCAATCTCTTGTCGTGTTATTTTGCAATTCAGGATTGATCTATTTTCTTGTGACAATTTTATTAGTCCATTTTTTTCCAAAAATTGTTTAATCTCAACCTCATCTTGCGGCCCTTGAGTATATAATCTTTTGAAATATCTCTGGAAGCACTTTCTGATCTCGACAGGGTTCTGAATATTTCTTCCTTCAATTTCTAAATTTGTGATTTAGTTTTTGTCTCCTCTTCAACTGCCAAGCTAGCAGTTTCCCACATTTATTTGCCGATTCAAAAGTTTTTTGTTTCATTAATTTAATCTTCCACTCTATTTCCTGGTTTATCAATTTAGAATATTGTGCTTGATGAAGTTTGATTTCTCTCAGGGTCGGCTGTGACTTCGGATTTGATCTTAACTTCTTCTCCAATTCTTTGATTTTCTCCAATATCTTGTCTTTCCTCTCATTCTGTATCCTTTTCTTTACAGCATTCTGTTGTATCAAGAACCCCCTCATTACAGCCTTACTTGCGTCTTGTTGTCAGAACAAACAGGGCTGGGTTTAATGGGCCAGTGGCTTGATGCAGGAAGAAGAAAGGCACCATGGGAACAAAGCTCTCACCACATCACTCTGCTGAGTGTTTGCATGTGTGAGTATTGGCTCACAGCCAAAGTGATAGAAAGGCCTATCAACAAATTGACTTTCCCACCCATGCCCAAATGCTATTTCAGAAAGGCCGCCCACCTTTCTTTCTAAATCACCACATTAGTGTTTGTGCATTTATCTGTTCATTCATATAGTTATATGCATATGAAAAGTTTTGAAAATGGGGGTTGAAAACAAGAAGTTTGGGGGTGACAAGCATGGGCAGACAAGCCCATTAGCACCACACACATACAGGTTCTGCATCAAACATTTTGACCTTCTGTCCAAGCTCAATTCTGGAAAGAAAAAACTTATTTGGGCATACCACAGTGAGGTTGCTTCCAGAGCATTTCCATTTTTCTAAATATTATATTAGATGATGATAGATAGATGATAGATAGATGATAGATTAGATAGATAGATAGATATAGATAGATATAGATAGATAGATAGATAGATAGATAGATAGATAGATAGATAGAGATGATAGATAGATAGATGATAGATAGATAGATGATAGATATAGATGATAGATAGATGATAGATGATAGATAGATAGATAGATAGATAGATTGATAGATAGATAGATATAGATAGATGATAGATAGATAGATAGATAGATAGATAGATAGATGATAGATAGATATAGATAGATAGACAGATGATAGATAGATAGATAGATATAGATAGATGATAGATGATAGATAGATTAGATAGATAGATAGATAGATGATTGATAGATAGATAGATAGATAGATAGATGATAGATGATAGATAGATAGATAGATAGATAGATAGATAGATAGATAGATAGATATAGATAGATAGATGATAGATGATACTGGCTCAAGGAGTTGGCCCTATTGGATCAGACCAAAAATCCATCTAATTCAGCACCCTCTTCTCAGAATGGCCATCCAGAGGTCTAAGGGAAGCCCACAAACAAAAGGATACATCAAAGCAAGCTGTACTAAAGGAATGAAAAATTGGGCCATTGATTTCAATGGGACCCAAGTTCAGCTCACTTAGCCTGTGTCAGCTTCTCCCTACCACCCCCATAAAAGATTGTATACACTGTCTGAAAGCACCTCACACTGAAATATTATTACATAATGAGAGTAGGAGTGAATGTGTGTAAGCAGTTTTCCCACCTTGCAAGAAACCATCCTCCAAGAATGAGGGTTCAAGAGCTTTTTGGGGTGTGCAGGATGCCTCCTCCTCAGCATGGGACCCCTCTTCTTCTACAGCCACACTTGGCTTGGCCCATGCCCTCCGGCGCTCCCAGGAAGAGTGGCTCAGCCAGGAGGTGAAGTTGTTGTCCATGACTGGCAAGACCCTAGGGAAGAACAAAATGTCAGGGTGCTGAGGTCATAGGATGCTCAGCTTTGTAGCAGTTATCAATCTTCTCCACTTGGGGCAGTTTTGAGTTACTTGACTGCCTTTTCATATCCTGGGCAAGGAGTTTCTCTTCACCACCACAATCCCAGAAAGTACACTTCACAGTCAAAGAGAAAGCTATGGTTCCTGGTGGAACAATCCTTCATTAGCCAAGTTGCTGAGTTGCCCAGAACAGGCAAACAACTGGAGTTTTGGTTAAAAGTTGGAGATGGACAGATCTGACCATTTTCTTTTCTCTCCATTTTCTCATCTTAAGTTTGCTTTGCACCATTTATGCAGCTAACAGATTGAGGTTCAATCCTGACAAGACAGAAGTACTGTTCTTGGGGGACTGGGGTGTGCAGTTGTGGGGGACTCCCTGGTCCTGAAGAGGGAAACCGTGCCCCTGAAGGACCAGGTGTGCAGCCTGGGGATCATTTTGGATTCACAGCTGTCCATGGAGACATAGGTCAGTTCTATGTCCAGGGCAGCTGTCTACCAGCTCCATTTGGTACACTGACTCAGACCCTACCTGCCTGCAGACTCTCTCACCAGAGTGGTGCAGGCCCTAGTTATCTCCTACTTGGACTACTGCACTGCACTCTACGAACAATGGGCACCCAAACAGCAGCATCAGGATAGCTCTTTCAGGATGATGGTTATGTTTCTGGAATGATCTTGAGCAGAGAATCCCAATGCACCCCCAAGGGGGAGATCAATCCTGCATGAGGCCTCCCTACTCCAAAGGGCTACAGCAATGATGGAGAACTTGCAGCCCTCCAGCTGCTGTTGGTCTCCGGTTCTCTTCAGAGCCAGCTAGGGTTGGGCAAATATGTCACTTTCAGCTCCTCTGAGTTTTTCATCTTTCCAGCTCTGTTCTCTGCATTTCTTCATCAGCTGCATTTTTGTGTGGGCTTCACAAGTTTAGGACATGTTGAGTTTTTCAACTTTCAAATTCCTAAAATGAGGGATGCTAAGAAGTTGTAGCATGACTTGGGCATTTAATATATATTTTGGTTAAATTAATATAATTTTGCTTTTCTTGGTAAGTAAAATGTGTGAAAAATTGCAGTGAAATCATTAAAAATGATTCCAGAGTACTTGCAGTTATATTAGTTCTATAAGGCTCTTTGAAGGGATGCGGGTGGTCCTGTGGGTTAAACCACAGAGCCTAGGACTTGCCGATCAGAAGGTCGGCAGTTCAAATCCCTATGACGGGGTGAGCTCCCATTGCTCAGTCCCTGCTCCTGCCAACCTAGCAGTTCGAAAGCACGTCAAAGTGCAAGTAGATAAATAGGTACCGCTCCAGCGGGAAGGTAAACGTCATTTCTGTGCGCTGCTCTGATTCGCCAGAAGCGGCTTAGTCATGCTGGCCACATGACCCAGAAGCTGTACGCCGGCTCCCTTGGCCAATAAAGCGAGATGAGTGCTGCAACCCCAGAGTCGGCCATGACTGGACCCAATGGTCAGGGGTCCCTTTACCTTTACCTAAGGCTCTTTGAACACTCCCCAAATGACATCCCACACCAGGCCTGTTTCATGCTCCCTTCTAGTACTTTTGTCTGGCTAAAACACACCATTGAACTGTAATACAGAGGTACCTCGGGTTACATACGCTTCAGGTTACATACGCTTCAGGTTACATACGCTTCAGGTTACAGACTTCACTAATCCAGAAATAGTACCTCAGGTTAAGAACTTTGCTTCAGGATGAAAACAGAAATCATGCAGCAGCGGCACGGCGGCAGTGGGAGGCCCCGTTAGCTAAAGTGGTGCTTCAGGTTAAGAACAGTTTCAGGTACCACTGTAATGCCTTTGCCTTGTCTGAGTGGAAGGAGGAGATAAATGGATGTGTAAAAACCTCTGATCTCAAGGTCATGGGGTCCAGGGCAAAAAAATGTACATTGCAGGGGACTGGATTAAATGACCCTTGTGGTCCCTTCCAACTCTGTGATTCTATTATTATTATCATTTAGCATTACATTACATTTTCAGAAGGTAAAATTAAAATTCTTTGGTTGTCCGAAAGCAGTTTATGTGCTTCTTCGTCAAATGTAAATTTATGAAGCTAACTGTTAGCCAGCCATAAAAATAATAGCAGATTTGAATTCCTCATACTCAAAAAAATATTTTAAGACCTCTTGCTGAAAATTAGCAAAAATTAAGTTTTACCCCCTAAAATGACATGCCTATCCCTTCTTGTATGTCACAGTTTGGGCTTTATTTGCTTTGGCTGAGGAGCTGTATCTTGATTCTGCCCTGACTTCTGATGGGACTTCTGGGAAGTAAGTGTTTTTCTGAGCATTTGAAGTCGGGTTTGTTTTTTGTTTCCGTGCCAACAGCGCTTGCACTGTGAGCCATCTCCCTTTGCCTCCAGGAGAGTGAGGAGCAGAGCTGTTATCACAAGCTGCACTCGAGGCCACAAAAGGCTGGTTTCCTCCTTGCGGTTTGAGCTTCTATCAGCAGACCATCAAAAGAGCCTGCAATGGTTAGAGTGGGTGGTGGGACAAGCCAAGTTTCATTTACCAGACTAGATGTGACGTTTGTCATGTAGGCTGCCTTCTGTCATGTTGTTTCTTAACAAATGAGCTGATGTGGAGGTGGGAGTAAACTAGATCAGGACCCCCCTGCATGGGAGAAAGGGACTTTAACCCCATGTCTCAGCTGTGGTCCCCATCAGAATTCCACCACTCCCTGCCCCACCAGGGCTGCTTTTTGCAATTCGAGGGAAGCTTCCATTAGTGCCAATGGGCAGAGTCATCCTCTTGCAAATGGAAACATAGGAAGAGTTGCCATATGCTGAGTCAGCCCACTGGAAACTCTAGCTCAGTCTTGTCTTTGCTGACTGTCATAGGTTCTCCAGGATTTGAGGCAGCTCTACTTGGATACACGGGGGATTTTTAAATAAAGTGAATGTTAGAAAGACACTGTTAAATATCTGGTCCTCTCCCATCTGGGAAACCAAATCTGAGAGGTACTGCCTCCCGGGAACTTCTAACCAATCTGAGAGGGTGCAGACCCGGGTTCATCTCATTAAGGACGCGAAAAGCACAGCAGTGAGCACATCCTACATTAAAAAGTGCTTGTAGTTTACAGGAGAGAAAGAGATGGCAAGCAGGGGAAGACATTTTGAAATCTGAAGACATTCCCTGGTACAGCTAGAAGAGAAGGGCTAGAGCTCCTCTGAGAGAGTCTGTATTGCAAGGGAAAGGGCTGTGGCTCAGCAGCAGAGCATCTGCTTTTGCATGCAGAAGGTCCTTGGATCAATCCCCAGCATCTCCAGGTAGGGCTGGGAAAGACCTGTCTAAAATCCTGGCGAGCCCCTGCCAGTCAGGGCAGATGATACACGGCTAAATGGACCAATGCCCTGACTCAGCAGAAGGCAGTTTCTTGTGTTCTTTCCTGCCTCTCTAGTCCTTCCAGGGCTCTGGCACATGGCAATTTATTGTGAACTCAGCGCTGCTCATGCATGCCAGTTCTGCACAGCATAAAAACAGAGAGGTTTTTAATATTTGAGGTTTTCTATGTTTTAATATTTTGTGGGAAGCTGCTCAGAATGACTGTGGCAACCCAGTCAGATGGCTGGGGCATATTATTATTATTATTATTATTATTATTATTATTATTCACCCAACACCATATTTTCCCATTTATTCGTGGTTTACCATTTCCATGGAAAAGCCAATAAATTTGTTTAAAACCCTGCTGAAATGATAAATCTAGATTATTTCTTTTTTAATCATTATGAGTTTGTTCTGAACTGCGTTAATTGTTTATTGAAATATTTGTTTTTGCTTTACTGATATGGTAGTGTGTGTGTGTGTGTGTGTGTGTGTGTGTGTACATATGTAAGCTTATATTGGATAGAAACATTGTTTGCTCCTTTTTAAAGCTTTGTTATTATTATGAGCCACTTTCAGCTCCATATTATTGCTGAAAAGTGGTATACAAATATTAAATCAAAATCACATCACATTTTGGGGTGTTTATGAGATGGCACTGTGATGAAAATCATGAATCAACTGAATCAACAATAAACTGCTGCGTAAAAACATCCCCCCTCAAGTGCATTCTCTTTCTCCATTTGCAGCCCACTCCCCTCCCACCCTAGTGCTCTCCTCCATCACCTCCTTCTCAATATCCTCCTCATTCCCATTCCATATCACCTCCACTCCTTCCCTCACCTCTGTTCAGAGGATGCTGTCAGAATTACGCCTTTCTATTCAGAAGGAGGTCACAGCCTGTGAGGGACAGGGCCGCACCTTAATTTGCCGGCTGCTGCTACTTACCCGGCCCTGGGAAGAGCATGCTGGGCTCTAAGGTGAGCCCCTGGTGAATCTGGCATCGCGCTCTGCATCTCAGCTGCCCAGGGTAGGACTATTGGAGGCCCTTGCCCATTCCTGCCCCTCTCCCCACCTCACCCAATCTGCGTCAGCAGAGACTGGAGGAAGCTGATCTGTTTTCAAGAGGAAACTTTCGTGCTCATCTCTTTTGTTTTGTTTTTTCTCATGAAAACCTCAAACGGTGGCTCACATCCGGCTCTCACCCACCCTGTGAGGAAAAAGCTTAATGGGCTGCTGAGTGAAAGCGGTAAAGGAGGCAGCAATGTACTGGCCTCTTAGGCTTGGCCTGGAATTATTTATTCTCTCTCTCTCTCTCCTTACTACTTGCCCTTTTCTGTGCAGTCTTGAACGCTATGCTTGCTTGCTTGTTTAAAATAGTTCACCATGCTTCATTGTGGTGTTCAACAGTGGAACAAACAGTGGTGGACTCTCCTTCCTTTGAAGTTTTAAAGCAGAGGCTGGATGACCACCTGCCCTGTATGATCTAGTTAAGATTTCTGCATGGCAGGGGCTGGACTAGATGACCCTCAGGGTCCCTTTCAATTCTATGATTATATGATTCCATTACCAAAATAATGTGACATGAAAGCAGTTTGCACACAGTATATAAATGCAATATATATTGAACAAATGCAACAATGCACATCAGACTAAAAAAAAGCCACCCATAAAACTGAAGAACATATACAACTGGAAAGAACAAGCTTTGTCTTGGGAAGGGCCCTATAGCTCAGTGGCAGAGCATCTGCCTTGCATGCAGAAAGTGTAGACAATACTGGGCATAAGGGATCGATCTGTATCCCCGTGTCTTTGGAATGTGGCAATCAGAACTGTGCATGCATATAATTGAAAGGAGAAGCTGGGTGTGATGGTGCCAGAGTTTCATGTAACTCACAGCTACCTTTTACCATCTGCCTTGAAAATATTGAGAATGCCTGTAAATGACAGGTTGATTTCTCGATTTCCTTCCTGGAAACTGCCGTTTGCTTGGCCTTGGGCTAGTCACTCCTCCTTAGTCTCAGTTCTCCATCTACAAAATGGGGAAAACACAGATTTTGTAGGATCGTTGATATAGGAATGAAATTGAGATGTAATTAGAGAATGAAAAGTACTATAAAGCCAAAGCCATAGTAATACATCAGTGGTGCTCAAAGCACTGCAATGCACACACCTTGACAAGTTCCCTGCAAGCCAGGCCCATATTCCTGTGGCCACGACATCACATTTACAGGTGAGTTTAAGTATCTCAAAAGACAGTTTTCTGTGAAAATTTTGCAGGTGCGCAGATAATGCAACAGAACAGAGGTCCAGACCACAGCATAATCCCCTTCTCTGCCTGGCAGACACCTTCTTAGAATCTCTGTCTTAGAAAGAGCTTTTTGCTTGTTGAGTGAGGTGTTTTCCATGAATTGTGAACCTTGACATCTCCCCCTCCTGACAGGAATATGGCAAAGGGTGCCAGGCAAGACATACATTCCTTCCTCTCCCCAGAATACAATCTTTTCCTGAGGACGAAAACAAGAGAGTCATGGGGTGTTGCGAGATGTTCAAAGCCTTGAGCTGTAACTGTGGAGGGTTGCCAGCTGACCCAAAGAGAACTGCCAGCAACTTGAGTAGCAGCTTGACCTGCAGAAATAAAACAGATGGAGCTTTTCAGGGCATGAAGATAATAACAATCACTTGCAGCTGCAAGCACATCTGAGAGCCAGTGTGGTGTATATATTTGGTGTTAACCGCCCTGAGCCCAGTCTTGGCCGGGAAGGGCGGGGTATAAATTATTATTATTATTATTATTATTATTATTATTATTATTATTATTTATTTAGTAGATATTTTATTGTTGTAGGAATATTTATAAACCACCAACTCATAAAAAATAAATTTGGGTAGGTAGCCGTGTTGGTCTGACACAGCCAAAATAAATTAAAAAAATAAAAAATTGTCCAGTAGCACCTTAGAGCCCAACTAAGTTTGTTCTGGGTATAAGCTTTTGTGTGCGTGCATCTGAAGAAGTGTGCAAGCTCATAAAAAATAGTGAGACTGCATAAAACAAAATAATTAAACCAGCATAACACTATCATTAAAGCTATAGCATTGTAATAATACAGAACAAATGATTGACAGTAAAGCAGATTAATCCTTAAAAAAATGCTTGGCAAAACAAACACATTTTCAGTAGGCAACATCAGATTGTAGGTTTCTAATTTCCCTAGGAACAGTGCTTGTGGTAGAGCACCAGACTCTTAATATCTGGGTCGTGGGTTTGAGCCCCACATTGGCAAAAGAGATCTGCATTGCAGGATGTTGGAGTAGATGACCTCCCCCCCCCCCCCCCTTGTCCGTTCTAACTCTACAAGTCATTCCAGGAAATTACTGGTGCTCCTGCATGAAGAACTTTGGTGAATAAAAGTACCTGTATGAACAGTTTTAGTCACTAGGTGGCAATGGATGTACTGCTATTGGAGAGAAGGCAGGCGTTAGTTTCCTATTACTGTCAGAGAGAGAGAAAATCCTTGCCTGACATCCTGACTGGTGTGACCTCTAAGCAACCCATGACATGGTAACAGAAGAGGAATGTGGGAAGGTCCCTAGCTCACTGACAGAGCAGAGTCCTTGGTTCAATCCCTGTTTGATGTCATATTGTGTTTTAATTTGTTGGAAGCCAACCAGAGTGGCTAGGGTGGGGAACCAGGCTGAGAATGAGGGTGGGGGTGGAATACAAGAAGCTTTCCAGTCAAAGACGTAAGAGGGACACCAACTTGTGATAGCCAGAGGATGAAACTCCTCACCCATTACAATGGCTAAAGGCAGTTAAAGGTAAAGGTAAAGGTACCCCTGCCCGTACGGGCCAGTCGTGTCCGACTCTAGGGTTGTGCACCCATCTCACTTAAGAGGCCGGGGGCCAGCGCTGTCCGGAGACACTTCCGGGTCACGTGGCCAGCGTGACGAAGCTGCTCTGGCAAGCCTGCACCAGTGCAGCACACGGAAACACCATTTACCTTCCCGCTATAAAGTGGTACCTATTTATCTACTTGCACTTAGGAGTGCTTTCAAACTGCTAGGTTTTACCCACAGCACCACCCGCAGTTATCCACTAGCTAAATTGACTGCTGGGAGGTGGCATTGTAAATACATGGTAAAAGGTAAAGGAACAGGGACCTCTAACTGTTAAGTCCAGTCGCAGACGACTCTGGGGTTGCGGTGCTCATCTCGCTTTACAGGCCAAGGGAGCTGGCATTTGTCTGCAGACAGCTTCCGGGTCATGTGGCCAGCATGACTAAGCTGCTTCTGGAGAACCAGAGCAGCGCACGGAAACGCCGTTTACCTTCCCGCCGGAGCAGTACCTATTTATCTACTTGGCGTGCTTTCAAACTGCTAGGTGGGCAGGAGCAGGGACCGAACAACGGGAGCTCACCCCGTCGCGGGGATTCGAACTGCCGACCTTCTGATCAGCAAGCCCATGAAATAAATAAATTACCAGCTTGCTGGCTCAGCAGCTGTGGGGATTCCCAGGCTGGGCATTTCCAAAACAATGTTCTATAATGAATAGCCAGAGCTAAATCCAATTTGAAAGAAGAGTGGCAGAAGCCCTAAGCTGTGTTCCACTTTTGAAAATGGCATCTTAAATGCATTTCCATCAATAATTGACAATCCCTGGGTGGGAGCTGTACAGGACCTGGTTACACTGTGCAGCGAATGGAGAGAAGTAGTATTAATGCCAGGCTCTTTGCACATGCTTTTGTTGTTGTTCAGCAATGGGCTGGAAAGGTCTTGTTTTAACCAAGGATGCTTTTCAGAATCATGAGAGCAGGCACTGCACTAGGGCTCAGGTAGGAGTATGGGGCTGAACTTTACAAGACAATCCCATTGGCCACTCACTTGGATGGGTAATTTTGCTGCAAATCTGTGCCTTGCTGGAGTGTGTGTGTGCAATATGGAAGTATATACAGGCAGGGCATAAGTGAAGCAGGGAAAAGCCCTTTGATTGCAGGGATTTGTACCAGGAGCTATCTAGACATAAGTCAGTTTGTTCACAGATCTGCTGCACTGGGACTAGTAGCCCCAGAGATGGAGGAGGAGAAATAAGAGCTGAAAGGGACAGATCATCCTATCATCATGCAACTCTCCCCCCTTTGCTGTCCCAGACTCAGGAATATCCCATATTCCAGGCCTGAAGCTGTCAGGATGCTTTCTTCTGACCCAGTTAGTTCGCCAGCCAAAACTAAAAAAAGAAAGAAAAACACCTAACCTTCCAAGATGTGTAAATTAGTGATGAAGCTGGTGATTTAAAGCTGCAATGAGCTTCTTCTGCTTGGTGGGGAAGTCTCTCTCAGCCATTGAGGTGCAGGCTGAAAGCAGATGATGGTAATAAAGCGAAGCGGAGCTGGAGTTGGACACCCTGCCTGGATGGGAGATGAGCAAGAGCTCCCCAAGGAAAATGATGTAAATGCAATCAGTAAATGTGGTGTGGTGTCAGAGTCATTCTCCCCACCCCACATGCATACAAGATGCTGTATACACTAAAAACAATTTGATTCATGTATAAGCAGTGTACACCCTTCAAAAAAAATCCTCTCCACAAGGAATACTGGGAACTGTAGTTTGTGAAGGGTGCTGAGAACTGTTAGTATGCCCCTCAGCCCCAGCACCCACAGCAAACTACATTTCCCAGGATTCCTTGGGGGAGGAGCAAGTAAGGCTTTAACTGCATGGTGTATATGCAACAGAGCTGGCCCACTCATAAGGCTGGGTCAGGCGGCTGCCTCAGACAGCGCCCTCCAAGGGGCATCACCACCACCCCAGCACTGCCGCCAGTCTCCCCGGCCTCAGGGTCACAGAGATACCAGCAGCAAAGCTCTGTGGAATGCCTCCCTCCTGCCAAGTTGGCGCAACAACATATCTAAAAACATAAAACATCAAGTGTTAAAAATGTCCAGATGCAGGGCTGCCTTCAGGTGTCTTCTAAAAGTTGTGTAATTCTTTAACTCCTTGACATCTGATGGAAGGGCATTCCACCACTACCAAGAAGGCCCTCTGCTTGGTTCCCTGTAGCTTCACTTCTCGCAGTGAGGGAACCAGCAGAAGACCTTCGGAGGAGGACCTCAGTGTCCGGGCTGAACGATGGGGGTGGAGACGCTCCTTCAGGTATACTGGGCCAAGGCCGTTTAGGGCTTTAAAGGTCAGCACCAACACTGGTAGATTAGACCAGTAGTTTTCACCCCTTTCAGACACAAGGATCCATTTTCAACACTTTCAGGCATAGGACCCACTTTTAATAGCTACACTGGGAATATATTTTATTGCAAGTTATTTATTGCTGTGAGCACATTAACCCCAAACACTCTCTGAAACCAATGACTAACCCAGTCAAGGAGATTAACATTTCCCATAGGGAGACAAATCTCAAAAGCCATACTGTCTTAAGCATAGGTCTCTTGTTCTAGACATTACAGTATATGTGACCAACAAAAATATCAGGTGTATGTCTGGCACCACTCTCCTGCTCCATCAAATCAAGGAGCACCCATGTCCTAAAACATCACACAACACTATGTCTCCACCACCACCACCTCTGCACTTTATCACATCGGTTGCCACTAGAAGGGAGTGGCACCAAGTACAACACAAGGGTTTGTCAGGACCACAAACTAGGCAACTGGTTTATTTCAAAGGTGACTGCACCAGCTCTATAAATGTCTTGGTGGGAGAGACCCAGCACCTGTGCTTTGTAAAGAGGTGCACAGGGCTATAACAGCTCACCAGATGAATGACTTCCTGATCTCCACCAGCTGCCTGAGGCATAAAGGGGAAGAAGTAAAGACATATACAAAAAGAGGATCACAGTGGACTCTTGGATTGTTTGATGTGCTGCCATTATGCTGCTTGACAAATTGTGTGTTTTATTATTCTGGAGCACCAAAATTTTAATTCAGAAAATATATAGGATTGGTGCAACTGCCAATGTTACTAGTATTAATAATCACAGTAATTAGAATAATACCAATGAATGTTGCAGTCTATGAGTGATAAAGCTGCCTGTGTGAACTGGCTCCAGGTATCATTGCCGGCAATTGAGTTGCTGGCCGTATTCTCCACTAGAGGGCCTTCTGGCTCCTTCTAATTCTTTGACTCAAACCCCCAAACTACTGCCAACCTATCTGGAGATGCTGACCAAGACACATTTCATAACGTTTTTGGAGGTATACCTAAGAAGTTTTTGTGTGAAAACTAAAGCATGAATGAAGCAAAAGCATGTCTCATTCACGTGACTGGAAACATATGGATCTCAAAGGTGCACTCATCAGGAAACTAAGACTAATAGCAGCCTGTCAAGTGTGCCCTATTTGATGTCCAGTCCAGGTTTGCTGCCTTATAATATATGGAACAAGTCACAGCTTACGATGAAGGATGAGTATCAAGAGATTGCATCAGTGGCTCTTTAAAGTAAGAGATTTTGCCATACACTTACAATACTGCCAGTTCTGTTTATTCCCGCAATCAGCTGTCTTTGCCTTTTGTACTTGTGATTCAACCTGACCTTTTCCACAGAACTGTCAGTTGTTATATGAGACATATCAGCATCCATTTACTGAAGCCAGCATGCACCTGAACACTGGATGATGTTGCCAAAAGGCAAAACAAACCTTTCAAGAATTTTCTCTTGCTCCCATCTCACATGTAAGAGGCTGAGAGGCTGAACCCCATGCATTCATGTTCTGAAAGGTTTCTCATTGTGGGCCTTCCTGGCTGCTGCAGTCACAGGAAGGGGAACTCAGAGCAGCTTCACAGAGTGAACTTTGGCCATAATACAGCACAGCTGTGGCCCAAACAATTGGTTCAGGGATGTAGGGGCAGAGAAGGTAGCACCTTGGTGGTCTGCAAACCCCCAAGTTTGGCTGAAGCTCAGTTGAAGGGGAATGGTACAATAGAGGAGAACTCCCATCAGCTCTAGCCAGCATGGGAAATAGGGGTGATGGGAGTTGTAGTCCAACACCTACTGGACAGTGCCATGTTGGGTACCCTTTAGCAAGATGATTTGCTGTTGTCCTGGCTATTGATGCTGGTATCTCAAACCACATCAGAGGGCAGCAGGCTGAATAAGCCAGCACACCAGCTGCCCAAGATCCCTTGCCTAGTGCATTGGTGCACCCTTGCTAAATGGCACTGAGCAACATAGAAGTGTAAAGGTCCAAGCTAGATTGTTTCACCTTTAAGTGCCTCCTTTTAGTTCTTGAACCTGTTGGAGGAATGATGCCTACCTTAGAGCTGTCCCTGGTCCTGGAAGGGAAAGCAGGAAGAGCAGTCACAGTAAAAAGAGGAAATTCAATTTCCAGTCATGCTCTTGGATACATGTAAGCAGACTTTTTGAAGAAGCCAAAGCACACACTGTGCATGAGAAAGAACCAGATTTAAACCCCAGCATTTCCTATTAGATGATTTTCAAGTACCAGGATTGCAAAGAACCTCTACCTAAAAGAGTTTGGAGATCTGATGACAATCCAAGCAGACAATGCTGGACTAGGTGGATCAATAGTTTGATTTAGTGAAAGGCAGCTTTGTATATGGCCTTTGTGTAGACAGTGCCAGCTGCTCTGTGACTGGCATCACTCCTACTTCTGGCCAGACAGGGAAGCAAATGAGTAAAGAATCATAGAATCATAGAATCATAGAGTTGGAAGAGACCACAAGGGCCATCGAGTCCAACCCCCTGCCAAGCAGGAAACACCATCAGAGCACTCCTGACATATGGTTGTCAAGCCTCTGCTTAAAGACCTCCAAAGAAGGAGACTCCACCACACTCCTTGGCAGCAAATTCCACTGTCGAACAGCTCTTACTGTCAGGAAGTTCTTCCTAATGTTTAGGTGGAATCTTTTTTCTTGTAGTTTGAAACCATTGCTCCGTGTCCACTTCTCTGGAGCAGCAGAAAACAACCTTTCTCCCTCCTCTATGTGACATCCTTTTATATATTTGAACATGGCTATCATATCACCCCTTAACCTCCTCTTCTCCAGGCTAAACATGCCCAGCTCCCTTAGCCGTTCCTCATAAGGCATCGTTTCCAGGCCTTTGACCATTTTGGTTGCCCTCCTCTGGACACGTTCCAGTTTGTCAGTGTCCTTCTTGAACTGTGGTGCCCAGAACTGGACACAGTACTCCAGGTGAGGTCTGACCAGAGCAGAATACAGTGGCACTATTACTTCCCTTGATCTAGATGCTATACTCCTATTGATGCAGCCCAGAATTACATTGGCTTTTTTAGCTGCCGCATCACACTGTGAATTGAATTGAAGACTGGGCAGAGTAGATGGTGGGGGATTGGATTCATATCAAACCTTGTGAAATTCTCCATACAGATATGTCATGTGTGTTCAAAATAAAATTTTAGGGTGGCATTCAACTACTGTATCCTGTCAGCACAAGGATTTCTGTTTGTGCAATTGCACTTCCCCCTTTCCTTCCCCTGCACATGTTCCATGCCCTCCTCAAATTTGCACCAGAGGGTGTGGGGGCAACTCCTGGAACAGTTTTAGGGGGTGCAGAAGCAGCAGAAAGGGAGAATGTTCCATTGCACAAGGATGTTCCTTGCACTGATGGAACAGAACTTTAGTGTTACATTGTGTTCTACCCTTAAAAACTCATCCTGTCCATAGCAGAAGCAACTCTCTGCTGCTCTGAGCCAGTTTCAGAAAAAAGAAGCAGCAAGGGGGTGCTTAGGCTTCTGCAAAGATTTAAGAGTGGAGATGCAACTTCCCTCAGATTTGGGCAGCAAATAACAAAGAGGGTCTCTACTGTGTTCTTATGCTAAGGGCCACATGCAGTTCACATCTGCATATACTTCATGGACCCAAGCATAAATCTCAGGCAAAAAGAGTCTGAGTATGGGCAGACAATCATCAGCTCTGGAAGCAGCTGGCAATCTAAAATTGGACTGTATGTATCTGAGCATCCCTGCTGAGATGGCTTTAGTTGTTGCCAGCTGTGCCAATGGTCAGTGCTGCCTTACAGCTGAGAGAATAAATCTGAACTGAACTGAATGGAAGACTTGGGAAAGAGCTAATGGTTTGGAAGGAGATAGATGGTATATTTCCAAGCAACACCAGCATGCAGAGAAGGAAAGAAGGGCAGAGAGAGGGATCTGCTGGGAGCAAAAAAACAACCTCAGAGCTGATTTAGCCCTCCAATGTAAAAAGAAAGAGAAAAAGTGCACTTTGCCAAGTCATATATTGGTGTCAAACTGATCCCTAACAATGTAAATGAATGAAATCCAATAGACAAGTATTATTGTTTCAATTTGAAATATTAAAATGTACTAGGGATTAAGGTTTGTTGCGTATAGTAGGACATGCCCACCAAGATTTATCCGATGAAAATAGAGACATCCCTTTCCATCATGATAATTTTACTATTTATACCCCACACATCTTACTGGGTTGCCCCAGCCTCTCTGGGCAGCTTCCAACATATAATAATAATAATAATAATAATAATAATAATAATAATAATAATAATAAATTAAACATTAAAAAATCTTACCTATACAGGATTGCCTTCAGACAGCTTGGGGGGTTGGATAACTCCATACCCTCCAACATTTCTCCAATGAAAAAGGGACTTCCTAAGGAAAAGTGGGACATTCTGGGATCAAATCAGAAACCAGGATGGCTACTCTAAATCAGGGACATCCCTGGAAAATAGGGACACTTGGAGGGTCTGGTAGGGATGCCTTTAGTCAGTGATTCCCCTGCCCCACCAAAAAATTACATATCCTACTTTTTCTCCAAGGAGCTAAAGGAGCCATAAATGCTTCTCCCCCTCCCCATTTTATCCTCACAGCAACCCTGTGTGGTAGGCCAGCCTCAGAGACATCAGCTATCCCAAGGTCACACACTGACCTTCCTAGGACTGCCGCCCTCAGGATGAGATGGATTTCCTCCCTCTGCTCTAGACATTATAAGCATAATCTGATGCCAGGTGGGAAAGGCTCATAGTTAAGTTTGCCTGGGTGAATGGCGGTCTTTGAGTTTCTACAAAAGACCTAAGGGGTATTGATGATTGCAACATTTATCTTGGTTTGTTTCCGTGGGGTTTGGATCATCCACTGACTGTGCTGATGTGATATTCCATTATCAAAAGTGACTTGGGAAGAGAGAGCAAGGCTCGCTGAGAATGAATGGGCCTCCACACCATGACTCAGCAGTCCTGTTTCCATTTATTTAAGGTGACGGTGGAGGAGGTTTGACTATTGTGGGGGACAAAGGAGATTTTCCAGATAAAGTTAAGCCCCCCCCCCCCCAGGCCTGGGTAGTCAGAAAAGCAGAGAAGAAGCTAACGAAGAGATACATGCAGTTGTGTTTCTGTGAATGTGTTTGGAAAAGATTCCCCTTATTCTGTTAATGACTAAAGATCTCTTGTTGTGTTTTAAACATAAGCCAGACAGAAGGAAAAACAGTGGCTTACATGGCTATTTTCCATTACAGCCTTCCACATGATTCAGCTTACTTTCTCAACTCCCAACTCCCAACCCCCAATCTTCCTGGCTTTTCATTAAAAAAGAAAGAAATACAGAGCATTCATCACACCAGCACTGAGTTTCCTAGCTCAAGAAACTGAGGAGCACCATGCCACAGTACTCAAATCATAGAAGGAAGCTAGAGGGAGCCCACCAACTTATCTGTTTTGCAATAGCTAGGCTCCTGCCAGTGTGTTTGCACCACACTGACCTCAGCTCCCACTCTCCATCCTGTTATGCAGCAGCTGGAGCTCAAGTGAGCAGTGGCCACCAATTCCTGCCAGTGGCACTTCATGGCAAGGCCCAGAAAGACAAGCAGCAACCACCTCCCAAACATTTTGAATAAAGTTTTCCTCCTTGCCCCTAAGGAGAAAGCTGAAAAGCACCCCTGGCGTTTTCACAGGTGGAAATTATTTTGAGAAACTATGGCTGGGGATGCAGATTTCAGCCTAGCATAGTCTGAATTAGCAGTGAGAGCTTCTGGGAAGCCACAATGTGGTGCTAGGGCACCCAACTGGAGCAGACAGTCTGGCTGCATAAGGGCAGGTAGGTTTGAGGGCTGCTGGCATGAGGCTTCCCACACCCTCGGGCAATTTTTGGTGAGGATGTTTGCACCCCAGCAGCACCACAACTGCACGCATGCCAGATGCAAAGGAACACAGGGGTGCTGTTCCTTTGATGGCGGTCGAACAGGCTTCCTCAACATCAGCCCTCCAGATGTTTTGAGACTACAATTCCCATCCCTGACCACGGATCCTGCTAGCTAGGGATCATGGGAGTTGTAGGCCAAAAACGTCTGGAGGGCCAGGTTTGAGGAAGCCTGCGGTAGAAGGAATATCAGCAGATTCAGATTTTATTGTTTTATTTGTTTTACAGGCATATATAGCGCATAATAAACAGCAGTATCCAGGTGGTGATAACACATGCACAAAACAACAAGAAAGTAGCACCTGAGCAGCCATGCGCAAGGTGCTTGAGCTATGCCTTAGAAAAGGTCTGTGTAAACAGAAAAGGCTTCAGTGAGCATCTGAAACAAAGTAACAATGGTCCTTGCTGAATAGAAAGAGGCAAGGAGTTCCACCAGCTAGGCACAGAAACACCAAATGTCCTCTGTTTCATAGAAGCAAGGCAAACATCAGATGTTACTCTTAATTGGGCCTCTCAGGCTTGAACATAAAGATCAGGCAGGTATATATGGGGAAAGACAGTCTCTCAAATAAGCTGGTCCCAAGCTGTTCAGGGCCTTGTATAGTAACCTTAAGACTTCTGAATTTGGCTCAGCAGCATATAAGAAGCTGGTGCACATTCTTAAGCAGAGCTGTTAATTTGAAGCCTCTGCCAGGATGAGAGGCACCAGCCAAAAACCCCGCTTTGTACACAAAAGTGTCCTGTTCTACTTTGCATCTGGTGTCCCTACTTTCTCATGAACTGTTCCACCCATGCAAAAGACAGGTTACATCTGGCTCAAGCACATAGCAGTGAGCTGAGTGGGATAAGAACCCTAAGAATCCCTAAAAACTTTCATGGAAAGGGGGGGGGGGTAAAATTATAATTAATAAAGCATTGTTCCAATTCTTATTTTCCACAAATAATTCTGAATGCAATTTTTAATCTATAAACATTTGCTGCAATTCCACAGGAGTACAGGAATTCCACAGAGAATGTGGCACTGGCCGTAGATCTGTAAATCTCAGCTTTCTTTTTTTCAAAAGAACATGTTTTTTCTCCCTAGTGGTTGAAAAAAAATGTGCTTGAAAGTGCATCAGCAAATCCTGCTGAAATCTTAGAAACTGGAGTATTAACTGGGAAATATTTCCATTGATTTAAGATGAGGCTTTTTTTTGGGACGCAGGTGGCGCTGTGGGTTAAAGCCTCAGCGCCTAGGGCTTGCCGATCGAAAGGTCGGCGGTTCGAATCCCTGCGGCGGGGTGCGCTCCCGCTGCTCGGTCCCAGCGCCTGCCAACCTAGCAGTTCGAAAGCACCTCCGGGTGCAAGTAGATAAATAGGGACCGCTTACCAGTGGGAAGGTAAGCGGCGTTTCCGTGTGCGGCTCTGGCTCGCCAGAGCAGCGATGTCACGCTGGCCACGTGACCCGGAAGTGTCTCCGGACAGCGCTGGCCCCTGGCCTCTTAAGTGAGATGGGCACACAACCCCAGAGTCTGTCAAGACTGGCCCGTACGGGCAGGGGTACAAAAAAAAAAAAGATGAGGCTTTAAGGTGTCCAATGCCTGTGCCTTCCCCTTCCCATGACTAGCAAAACCCAAATAAAATCCACAGTGTAGTGAAAATGGGCAGAACAAATTGTGCCAATGAATGGCGAAATGCATATGTGTTTAATTAACTGACATCATTTATACATTTGAGCTTTCATTGGCACCAAATTTGGTGCAGTATTTCAAAACTGATTGATGGTACAAAGTACACATAACTGCCAATAAATAGCTCAGATTTGTACTTCCTTCAAAGTCTCTCTACCCTCTTCGGCCTGATGACACCCTGAAGTGCTTCTGCCAATCAAAATAGAAACTTAGTCAGCAAGGGGTTTCACAGGAGGGTCACTTGGAGGAGAGGGTGGAGGGCAATGGGCCAAAGGTCCCATCCTTAGACCCTGAAGCAGAGTGCCAGAAATTCCTATTGCGAAAGCCAGTACTCTCCCAAAATAGCACGCCTCTTGTCAAAAGATTGGTACAGTTCAGGAGAGACGGCAAGTGTTGACTTTGGCCTACACTTGCTGATCTTTTGAACAGGTGCATTCTAAGTGTCTATGGCAGGAGTGGGGAACCTGTGGCCCTCCAGATGTTGCTGGTCTCCAACTCCCACCATCCCTGACTGGGACTGATGGAAGTTGGAGTTCAACAACAGGTGCTACCTTGAGAGTAGATATCCTCAAGCAGATTCCATGTTCCCTTCATATATAACCATGGCGGCAACTTACAAGTTACATGAAAGAAGACATCACTTTGAATAATATTTACATATGCTAATTTATAGGTATGAAAGTACATTCAGAAATAATGACCTTAATTTAAACAGAAATACAATACTGTGATGAAGTGCCTTTCTCTACCTGCTCAGTCCTCTGATGGGCAGGGGTGGACTTTGGTAATCATTTGTATTAGGGCGCCCTATGCAAGGCCAAAATTAGGTGCCTCCATAGGGACCTTTTCGATTATGAATCTTCTCAGTTTTGCACGTTGGCTCAGTGCCCTGTGCAGGGGAACCACCTACACCACCCTAAATCTGGTGCTGTGACGGCCCCTCTTTCTCTGCCTTCTTAGGGTTTTGGTAGTGTTGTTGTTGTTGCTGCTGCTGCTGGATTTATACTGAACAACTCTTCAAATTGAGGGTTTCTTAAGATAGAGAACTGTCTTCTGTAAAGTAGGTCAGATGGCCACCTTTGGTCTCATTTTAGGACTTGCGCATTCTCAGGAGTATCAACCCACCTCCATTCTGAATCTCTTTTTGCCTGCAGGTATCAGGACATTTGCCAATAGTGTGCTGTGTGTTGTGTTGTAGTGCAGGGCAGGGGGCTGATGACTGCTGGATTCCCAGAAAGGAATCAGGCAAGGTCAGAGGAGGCCAGCACTGCACAGAGGATGCTCCCACCTCTGCCCTTTGGACCAGTGACTGCAGACGTCAGGGCTTGTATTTGCAATCCTCCCAGCTCTCTGCAAACATTGACTCTCACAGGTTTCCATCTTTCTACACATGAACCCAGCTGTGCCCAAGGCCAACCTAACAGTGGAGGCCTCATGGAGGCCCCACAGAGCTGGGCGTTGAACATTCCAGGTTCACGTGCCCTGGAAGAAAGAGCTTTGTGAGAAAGAGCTTGCCAGCTCCCTGTGAGTTGATTGTTGACTGTGAAGTGCATGCAGCTTTGTGCTCTGCTCTGTGTGCTTATTGACACCTGCTATGAAAAGAGCACCACTGTGGCCTGGGACAGAGCCAGAGCCATCTGACAGATCACCAGATGCAAGATGAGGAGGGATGAGGGGATGAGGAGGAGGACCTGATTTGCCCTGAAGGCCAGACAATGGCAGGAGCACACACACCCGAAGCCCATGAAATAATAGGGAAAGAGAAGGATCTATTTGGTAGCTGACATGAAACATTTATGAGGGTTGCAGATTTTCAAATCTTGCCCCCTCCCCAATAACTTACATAAAATGGTTGATCTGTGGAGCCTTTTACTCTAGGGCAGAGGTAACTAACCTGTCGTTGGGCTGTATCTCCCATTGTCCCTGACCACTGGGCATGCCAGCTGAGTGATGGGAGTTGCAGTCCACAACATCTGTAGGAGCCCACATTGGCTACCACGGCAGGGATTAGGAACCTGTAGCCTTTCAGATGTTGATGGACTCCCTGGCCTTTGTCCATGCTGGCTGGGGCTGATGAGAGTTGGAGTTCAAAAATATATGGAAGGACACAGGTTCTCCATCCCTGGTCTAGGGAGTGCAAAGGAAGGGCACAGAAGGTCCCCTCTGCCTAATTACTGTGTGGAAGCTCCATAAACAAAATGCCCAGAGGAGCCCTTGGTTTATCTCTCTGATTCTAATGGGATTTTTCTGTTCTACTTGATTGCTTATTGTTGGTATTTTAGTGATTTCAAACTGCTGTGCGAGACAGAAAAGTGGTGCCTAAGTTTAAGAAATAAACAACCCATCAATAGGAGTATAGCATCTAGATCAAGGGAAGTAATAGTGCCACTGTATTCTGCTCTGGTCAGACCTCACCTGGAGTACTGTGTCCAGTTCTGGGCACCACAGTTCAAGAAGGACACTGACAAACTGGAATGTGTCCAGAGGAGGGCAACCAAAATGTTCAAAGGCCTGGAAACGATGCCTTATGAGGAACGGCTAAGGGAGCTGGGCATGTTTAGCCTGGAGAAGAGGAGGTTAAGGGATGATATGATAGCCATGTTCAAATATATAAAAGGATGTCACATAGAGGAGGGAGAAAGGTTGTTTTCTGCTGCTCCAGAGAAGCGGACATGGAGCAATGGTTCCAAACTACAAGAAAGAGGATTCCACCTAAACATTAGGAAGAACTTCCTGACAGTAAGAGCTGTTTGACAATGGAATTTGCTGCCAAGGAGTGTGGTGGAGTCTCCTTCTTTGGAGGTCTTTAAGCAGAGGCTTGACAACCATATGTCAGGAGTGCTCTGATGGTGTTTCCTGCTTGGCAGGGGGTTGGACTCGATGGCCCTTGTGGTCTCTTCCAACTCTATGATTCTATGATTCTATGAACCCTGTTTCTAGCAGTGTGGAGTCATAAATGCTTTTGGGAAACCCATAATCAGGGCAATACAACCCCAGTCCTCCCTTATTGTTTGTGGGGGAGAGCAGACACATAGGCCACCATCTTTGAACTGACCTATAATGCCTTCCATGGCTCAGGGGGACCTCAATACCTTAAGGACCATCTCTCCCTATACAAATCAACCCAAACCTTGAGGCCCTTCTCTATGTCCCCACTCCCTGAGAGGTTTGGAGGGTGGCAACACAAGAACAGACCTTTTCTATGGTGGCTCCCTGACTGTGGAATGCTCTCTCCAGAGAGGCTCCCCTGGTGCCATCACGACATGTCTTTAGGCACCAGGTGAAAACATTCCTTCTATCAAGGCCTTTGGCCATTAATTAATCAATGGCCTTTTAAAGCGGGGGGGGGGGGCTGTTATTATGATTTTTTAATTATTATACTGTCTGTTATTATGCCTTTTGTTATGTTTTTATTATTGATGCTCCATAAAATGCACTCCTAATGCTATGCACTGCTCTGGGATCTTTTGATAAAGGGTAGTATATAAACCGAATAATAACAATAAACATTTCCCTATGCCAAGATCCTGACAAAAATTGCTTAAACCCCCCACCCCCCCCAAAAAAAAAAAACAGCCACAGGTCCACTTTCTTTCTGAGTAACCTTCTGAGGGCCATGTGCAAGTGCTGGGCAAAGCAATTTTTCCTTTGTACAATATGCTGGTTTCTATATCTACAAACACACCCCTTTCCCCAATCCAGGCAAGCAAAAGGCATGATCAGGATTCAAGGACACATTCCAGTCAATCAAAAACACTTGGGGTGAAGCAGGGTGAATGAGGGAGGGCAGGAAGGCATGGATTTGACCCCCTGGCTTGAGGGTCCCCAGCTCTGCCTTAAGGAAAGCTGCTTTCAGTGCAATTATCCATTTCCTGCCCAGTGCAAAAATAATAGCTTTAGGGAGGTACTTTTCATCAGGGCAGAGGAAAAGAGTTAACCCTCCTATCCAGCCCCACTGTGATCCAAGTCCAGACTGAGAGGAGACTGACCTGATGCAAAAGTGGACAGGGGTCTCCTCCTGCTGCAATAGTTATCAGGAAGTGGGGATTTCAACAGGTATAGCTTGCCGTGCAAACCACACCTGTTGAAATCTACACAACTGTTAAAGGTCCTCTTTTGCATCTGGTCAGCCTAGTTGAGACTGACAGTGAGCAGCTCATGTAGAAACACACATTCTAAACCTTTCAAGTGAGAAATTCACTTGAAGTGAGAAATTCACTTGAAGCAGGAGGGGTAGTATAAAAAAACTTGTGTTCCACTGAGAAGCTTGTGTGTCCCACCTGCTTTGGATGAGCTTGATGTCTGGCAAGGGAAACCTGGGTGGGGATGTAGGTTTGTGACAGCCTGCAGAATCCCAGCCAGAGGCTTTCCCCTTCACAGTCCATGCCAGGCAAGTGAGGCAAGTGGAAGGAATGAGGCAAACTAGCCTTCCCCCTTCTCTTGTCGCTGATTTCACAAATCTGGATCTGCAATGTTGAGCCTCGGAGAGAGGCTGTTTTGTAATGCAAGATCTGTGTGATGTCTCCTCTCCTCTCCTGGCCATCTCTGCAGCGTTTGCAAAGGGAGGAGAAGTGGGCGGCAGTGTGGGGGCTGTCTGCTCTGGAAAGTGTGACAGCAAGTAGGTGCTGCTGGGAGGAGGCGAGAGTGTTGCCTTTGCACCAGGCCCAAAATGGTCTCGCTAACAACTTCTCCACCTAAGTGTCAGAAGAAGAAGCTGGATATTTTTAGGCTTAGGGACCAGAAATGCCAGACTCACTGGGAGTGAGGTCAGTGGTAGAGCATCTGCCTTGCATGCAGAAAGTCCTCACTTCAATCCCTGGCATCTCCTAATAGGGCTGGGGAAGCACTCCTCTCTGAAGACCTGGGGGGGCTGCTGCCCATCCATGTAGACAGGTGGATCAGTGGTCTGGCTGCTTCCTATGGGTATTATTGTGCTCTCATCCCCCAAGTTGTGAGATGTTCAAGGTGGGCTTTACATGTCCAGTGCTACAAGTCAGGATGGCTCTATTTCCTCCTCCAGGATCAGGCAGAATATGCTGATTTATATGCCTTGTGAAGGATAAGGCTGTCTGTGGCTACTGGCCACAATGGCTATTTTCTGCCTCTACTGTTGGAGGGAGAATATCTCTAAATACCCATTGCTTGGACTCAAAAGGGAGGAGAGTGGGGCTGCACTCATGTCCGGCTTGCAGACTTCCCATAGGCCACTCTGAGAATACAGATGCTGGACTAGATGGGCTATTGGCCTGACCCAGCAGGGCTTGTCTGATGTTCTCTATCTATTTACAAATCCACAAGAACTATGCAGGTGCAATTGGGGAGCCTCTTTAGCAAGCCATCAGTCCAAAGTTGGTTTAATGCTTCAATGATATAATTTCATCAGGTATTTCAGCAGCATGAAGAATAGCAATACACAGAAATAAGAGGGAGGGGGAAGGATATTGCAATAATCAAATCTGAGATTTACCCATAAAAAAATTAAAAATCTGAGATTTTCCAGAGCATGTGTTAATGGAGAAATCTGATGGCTCCCTTGGAGAAAAAAACAAGGAATACCAGCCAGGAATACCAGAGCAAAACAGCAGCCAATAGGCTTGGTCTTTATTGAAGACTGTTGCGACAGGACTCCCACCTGCCACCAGGTGAAACAAGATGGAAGCCCTGAACAAAAGAAGACCCCAACTTTTATTAGCTACTAATTCCCCATATTACACCCCTAAGACTACATCACGACTACATCATTGACACATCACAAAAAGGAGGGGTTGAGGGAGGAGTTGTGGTGGTAACCTGAGTGTCTTGTCACCTGGCTGGTTCCTCCTTTCCCCCTCCCCATGAGTCCTTTCCAGAGGACAAAGGGGATTTTGCAGTTTCCTGTCCCCAGAGGGAAGAGCTGATCACTGTCCTTTGTTTCAGTCCATACTGAATCCACTTCCATATGCAGGTCCTTTGTGAGTGTAATGATCTTCTGTCTAGGACCATCAGGTTGGCATGCCAACTGGGTAGGGCTCACTGCTGAACAGTGTTGGTACACTCAGGGAAGTTTCATTAAATGAAGCGTCATGTATGTCGTGTGTCAGTGTGTGTGTGTCGTGTTTGTACAAACTGAATGATTGGAGGGGGGTTTCCTGCAACACATGGGGTACAGTGGCCAAGTCGTATCTGTGCAAAAGGGGCC
The DNA here is from genome assembly GCF_951804945.1 of Podarcis cretensis. NCBI lineage: Eukaryota > Metazoa > Chordata > Lepidosauria > Squamata > Lacertidae > Podarcis > Podarcis cretensis. The sequence goes on along the minus strand of NW_027647825.1, from coordinate 51,327 downwards.
AGATATGGTGAGCCAGACGGAGTTGGATAAAAGCAGTTCTACCCACTGAGGCCACCTGAGACTCCAGTTACAGTGTTGAATTCAGGAGCACCCATAAGATGCAGACCTGTTATTTCCAAGGGAATGCAGCCTCATCCAGAGCAAGCCATCTCCCCACCTCTCAGATGTTAGGAAACATAGCGACTTTTCTAGGGTTCAGCCTCAGTTTATTGGCTCACATCCAGCCCATCACCACCTCCTAGGACCTGTCTAACTCTACAACCAACTCTCCCAATTCAGAAGTGTACATCCTGAGGCTGAGTGTTGGCTCTTTAAGGACTCCAATTCTGAAAACAGGTGGAGTCTAGGAGAGACGGAGACTCAAAAGGGTCTCAGCTCACTTCCAAGTTTCCAGCAAGTTGCTTGCTTAGAGCACTCCATGGTGCTATTGCACCTAACCTAGTCCATGGAACTTATGCGGAACCAGAACAAGATAGGCCTGAGATTCCTCCTACTAGAGCTAAGTGCAAAACTGAGGGTCCGGGGGCAGAGCAGAGTACAAAACAGTAGCTTAGAGAGTCAGCAACCAACTGCACCTCTTATGTACTTACGTATATGTAGTATATTCAAGTACAACCCTGGCTGGATCTAGACACATCAAAAAAGCAATTCAGTTAAACGCCTTGTAAACTTCATACAGGGAAATCCCATTGGCGAAAGATGGGACTCCACAGTGCCATCTGGTGTCATAGTGTTATGACACATATAAAGTGCTTTATTTTTACGAATGTGGGTGAACCGCCTATGGTACCTCGGTTTAAGAACAGTATGAACGATTCAGTTTACGAACTCCACAAAACCGGAAGTAGTGTCCTGGTTTGTGAACTTTAACTTGGTCTAAGAACGGAATCTGAACGGTGGAAGGGCACCAGTGGCGGGAGGCCTCATTAGGGAAAGCGTGCCTCAGTTTAAGAACAGTTTTGGTTTAAGAACGGACTTCCGGAACAGATTAAGTTTGTAAACCGAGGTACCACTGTATACTAATTACTATAAATCAGAGGTTAGTTACTGCTATAGTTTATGCTAAATTAACAATTGTTTAAGCTCATTAAGTATGAACCAGAGATTCCCTGAGTGGGGGCATAGTTATGTAAACACTAGCCAACCATCAAGACTTTTCCACTTCTGTCTACCTTGGGGGGGGGGAGATATCATTGAATTATACAATAATTTTCTTCACTCATACCAAAAATTCTGGGAATTCTGGGCTTGGGAACTAATTCCAAATCATGGGCATAGCCAGGGGATGGGGGGCAGATGCCCCCCATCAAGTAAAACAATAGAAATACTTAACTAACTTAACTAACTGACCAATCCTGTCGGTTCTCCCAATGAAAATCCTGCTCCCCCAACAAAAATCCCGGCTCTGCCCATGTTCCCGATAGTTCTCCTTTACTCCCATTCTTAGACCACCCACAGTTTCTTGACCCGTCTAAATAGTACAGTCAATATAAGGGACGGGAGGAAAAGGGTTTAGCTCTATTCAGGATTTGTTCCACAGAGGGAAACCTCTCACTTTCTAACAGTTAGAAGACCTATTGACACATGTGATAAGTCCAGATCTTTGCAGTTACTTACCTTAACAGAGTTGAAGTATTGCTTAGGGTTTGTTGTTGTTGTTAATATATTGTGTTGGCTCTTCCTTATGTTGGGATGATTTGATTATTTTATATCAATTGTTTGTTTTCATGTTTTGTCTGATATTTATTTATTTATTTATTTATTTATTTATTTATTTGGGAAATGGATTGTTCATCCTCATCAAAGCCATGGCTTGGAGGATCATCTCAGCTGAGAAACTGCAGCTTTAACTGAGCTTTCAAGCTCTGCCTCCCAGCTCTGTAGTATTTAACATTCTATTGAGCCAGAATTTAGGGAAACTTCTAGCCTTAGCATGTCAGGTAGAGATATATTTATGAATATTATTGTTGCTGAGTTTTGAAAATACTGAGGGCCATTTTTAATCATTCTACATGCCTTCTTGTCATGCAGGCATCTTGCAACACTGTAGACATTAATGAATTCCAGCTGGCTAGTATCTAGCTGATCTCTGTCTTTTTCAGGCATCACACAATTTATTTATTGCTGCCTAATCAGGATGGGTGCTGAGCTCCTACTTTCCTTGCATACACCTTAGCTTGCACTATGGACAAAGAGATGAGGCAGATTCCCATTGCATTTTTGAGGAAATGAAGGTCTAATCAGCAGCACTGAACAAACATTGTAAAAAGAGAGAAGAATCTTGAGCACAGCATGGTTCGTTTCCCACAAATGTACCCAAGCTAGGCAAGACATTATGGCGGCTGTTCACTGATATGCAGAAAGGTCATAGAATCATAGAATCATAGAGTTGGAAGAGACCACAAGGGCCATCGAGTCCAACCCCCTGCCAAGCAGGAAACACCATCAGAGCACTGTATAGTAAAAGCTATGGTTTCCCAGTAGTGATGTATGGAAGTGAGAGCTGGACCATAAAGAAGGCTGACCACCGAAGAATTGATGCTTTTGAATTATGGTGCTGGAGGAGACTCTTGAGAGTCCCATGGACTGCAAGAAGATCAAACATATCCATTCTGAAGGAAATCAGCCCTGAGTGCTCCCTGGAAGGACAGATCGTGAAGCTGAGGCTCCAATACTTTGGCCACCTCATGAGAAGAGAAGACTCAAGGAGAAGGGGACGACAGAGGACGAGATGGTTGGACAGTGTTTTCGAAGTTACCAGCATGAGTTTGACCAAACTGCGGGAGGCAGTGGAAGACAGAAGTGCCTGGCGTGCTCTGGTCCACGGGGTCACGAATAGTCAGACACAACTAAACGACTAAACAACAACAACAACAAAGAGGGGCACTGTGGAGGTAGACAAGGTGGTTCCCACCGTCCCTGACCATTGATAATGCTGCCTGGGCTAACCACCATGTTGGCTAAACCAGGGGTAAAGCCAAAACCTGCCCCCTGTGACACCAGGGTTTGGGGCAAGTTGTAGGCACACTCCCTCTCAACCATGAACAGGGCCGCTGCATGTTTTCTTTCCTCCTTATAACTTAATGGGAGTCATAGATAACCAGACCTGATCTTCTTGCATAGTCTGTCCTTTCATCTGTATTCTGGGTTTTGTTCCTTAGTTCTGCTAGTACAAGGATGAGGTACCTGTGGTCCTCCAAGCATTGCTGGACTACACTGCTCATCATCCCTTACCACTGGTCATGCTGGCTGGGGTCAATGGGAGCTGGAGTCCAACAGCACTTGAAGAACCGCAGATTTCCTGTGCTAGAGCAGGACGGAATCTTGGAAGCTGATGCTTATGTACAGGGGTGCCAAACGGAATAAAATATTGGAGGTAAGCTCCATCCCACATAATCAATCATATGATGTGGTACACACACACCATTCGAATCGCAATGCCGATTAACTTTGGGGGAGTCCAGGCCCTTCAAATAATTTATTGGGGAGCTGAAGGTACCTCGACCCCTAGGAGTTGGCTCCTATGTTTATATATAAATGCACACAATCTATATGTTCTTTGGCTAGTTAATCCCCCCTTTTTAATTAACATATAAAACACATACAAATACATATACATTTACACAATACACGTAACGTGGTGTGTGTGTGTGTGTGTGTGTGTGTGTGTGTGTGTGTTCCTTGGCTAATTTCATGGCTGATTGACTTAACAGTTTCCCCTCTCCCAACAGAACTAAACACTCTAGGTATAATATTTTTAAAAAACTCTCTGTACAGCTTCTTATGCCTGCATGGATCTCAGAAAGACAGAAGCTGCTGAGTCAGACCGTTGGTCTTTCTGAGTTGAATTTGTCTTCCTGGGCCAGCACCAGCTCTCCAGCGTTTCAGGCAGAAGTCTCCCCCAGCCATACCCATCACATTTCCCCGCTTGTTGTGTTTTGTTCACAGAATCATAGAAGCACAGAATTGTAGAGTTGCAAGGGACCCCAAGGGTCCTGTACTCCACCCCCTGCAATGATGTGGTTGTTTTTATTAATTGCTATTGGTTTTTATTGATTTGATGCTGTATCGTATGGTTTTGTGCTAGTAAATATTGTACTGACAGTTTTAATGGTTAAATGATTGTATTTGTATTGGTTTGCTTTTCATTTGTGAACCCTCTAGAGGACACAGTTAATCAGGTGCTATGTAAGTGGCATGCACACCTGGCAATGTGGAGACTGATCCTGGTACCTTTTGCATGCAAAGCATGTGCTCTGCCATGAAGCTACAGCCCTTCCCTGAGGCCCCATTGTGGGATATGGTGCTGGTGAGCACTGAGAGATTCAGCACAATAAGAGCTGGAATCTTTCCTTTCTTTTCCTCCTTGAGCATTCATTGTTCCTATACATTGCTCCCAAGAACTGAGCAACTGAAAAGGGAAATGGAAAAAGCACAGTGCTGGATGTGAATGCTCATTCATTGGACATGGATGTGGAATCAAAGGAAGGACACTCTCAAAACCCATCAGCTGTACAAAAGCAAGGAAAACCTGGTGCTTCACCCAAGAGAATTTCACTGAAATTTTCTCTCCCCTTAGATAATGTAATTTCTGTTCTCATCCACTGATAGAGAGTTGGGATGCAAGAAGAAATTGTCGGTGCAGCTTTTACTTTTTATTATGAAAAGGATGGAGAGAGAGCTGGCTATGGATCTCCCAGGGCACATCTTGTTTGGCCCTATGCCTGAGAGTGGGTGCTGGCAAAGAACAATCCCAGCATCTCTGTTGCTATATAGTCTACTGAAGGGTGATCCACTCGGGTCCACCTCCCACCAACCTCATTCTGCCCTTAGCCAGCCCCTACCTACACACTCTCTTACTCACAACAAGTTTGTGAGTAGAACAGCCAGTCAGCTTCCTCTGCCACCGCCTCAGTGCTTGTCCTTAGAGATGGCTTTCTGCCTGTCATTGGCTCTGGCACCACCTGCTGTTGGCTTCCCTGCCTTCTTCCCTACCAGTTCCAGCGGCACAAGCCACCATAACTATAACCAAAATATATAGAGACAGAGGGGAGAAAGGTCTTAAAAGTATGCACACATTGGTAATAGATACTGCAGAGTCTTGCACAGTGGGTATCGGGGGAGGGGAAAGCAATTGAAGACGCACCGTCAAGCTGGAGGGAGAGGCTGGAAGGACAAATTGAGAAAGCCAGTATAAATAGCAGCTGGCTTCAGACCAATTTCACATGTGCTACTTAAGTGTTTTTGAGCCTCCCTCTCCTTGTTGGAGTGCAGGTGTGAAAGATAGAAATGAAATTGAAAATGTTATTATATCAGGTTTTTAAATTGATTGTTGGTGCTAAGGAAGGTGGATTGACAAGCTCCTTCCTGCATTTTTTTGCCTGTGTGTCGCTCATGATCTGACATGCTCTTTCTCTGCTAGGGACTGTAATTTTAAGGATGTGCTGGTTTTTTACCCACTCTTTTCGTTGTAGGTTTGTTTTTGTTTTTTTAACTATTTTAACTGTATTTTATCCAGGCTTGAGAATGGTGTGCTAAAAGCACTATGGTGTGCTAAAAGCACTCTTACTAAATAAATAACAAATAACTCAAGTGCATTTTTAGGTCTACACCCACCATTTCCCACCACAGGCATGTAGGCTGAATCTCCATACTCTGCACCACAGCCTTCCCAAATCTTGTGCACTTGAAATATGGGACGTCCCTTCTCATCAGCTCCAGCCAGAATGTCCAGTGGTGAAGGCTGATGGGAATTGTATTTTTTTTTTTTAATAATAATTTTTATTAATTTTCCAATTTTTAACACAAAACAACAACAACACACAAGCATCAACAAATACAAACACATACAAAGATATCATTTCTTAACCTCATTTTCATAAACCTCTTTTCTCGGACTTCCCCATACCTCACCCTTTTTGCATCCTTATTTTACAGTTTTTCAACAACTCTTTTTGCCAATTAAGTTTAAGCTCATTGTCATTCTCAGTTTTACCTTAAATCATCAAACAGTTTTAGCTGCAATTCTGATGGGAATTGTAGTCCATCAACATCTGCAGGGCACCATCTTGGGCAAGGTCCCCCAATGAGAGGAGCAGCCCTCATTCCTGATGTATCAGATCAGGGGCAGTGCGCTAGAACCAAGACTGGGGCCTTTGGACCCCAGGGGTTGCTCATGACCTATTGGATTTGCAGACAGGGGGCCTGTGATGGTCATCCTTGAATGGCAAGATGCAAAAGAGCACAGGGAGTCCTTGAATCTTTAATAGTTGTGTAGTAGGGAAAATTTCAACAAGTATTTCTTGTCAGAGGTTGGGGAGGTAGCATCTCTGGTGGGGGACAGGTCATGCTCCTTCTGGGGTAGCTTGCCCACCTTTGGTCCCCACCCTGCACTCCACTCTCACCTGTGGCCCCTAGAAGCTGTCAGGATGTGACAGCAGCCACACCCCAGGAACGGCTTCGACTGGTCGGCTAAACCAGGTAAGGGGGTCAATGGGTCTCAGATCCTTGGTGGGTTAGGGACTTCCCCTGAATGTGAAGACGGGCAGATTGAGCAGACAAGACCAAGAGTAAGTCAAGAAGGCACATTCTGCACATGCTGTGGAGGGAAGTGAGGGGTGGATAGGGCTTGTCCACCTGAGAAGGTGGCCCATCTAGGAGAAGGAAAACTCTGATCCTAACCCTCCACTGCCTTTCTTCAGGAAAAGAAAAAGCTAAAGAGTAAACTCTACACACCTGCGGGGTGCAGTCCCTAAGGCCCCTCCATGGCAACTCCTGCAGTCAAGTTGTTGCCAAATGTTTGCGCTGCTTTTCTTTGGACCCCATCAGTGAGGCCAAGAGGGGAGTCTTGTCGTCTAGGCAGCCCATGACCTCCATACACACTGCCCAGGATTGCATCCTGGGGAGGTCACATCCGTGCTGCTAACGCAGCATTTTTACTTCACCCCTGGAGGGGAACTTCATTGTCTCTTGAGACAGGCGGGTGCCAACAACAACAATAATATATTGTCATGTAACAGTCAATGGGGGTCGGGGGGGGGGGTAAGAGGAGGAAAATAAACTTTTTGCCAGAGAGACTCTGGCACAACACCAGACCATATGTCTGCAGCCTCAGGAAGACACTACATAACAAAACAGTGAAAGAGGAGGCATGCGAGGGAGGCAGCATTAGTAATGGCTGTGGGCTGGGACTCAGGGGACACTTGTGTGCATCATAGCTGATTCAGACGCAGACAGGCTGGCCTGTATGAGCCCTCCTGAGCAATCACGTTATCTCTTGCGGGGGCTGGGGGTGGAGACGGGCATCGCACTACCGGGTCAGAGTGCATTTGCACTGGGTTTCTTTAGCACTTTAAAACGTCACACTTCAACACATTTAAAAGAGGCTTTCAGTTAAGAGTCCTTTCAAATAGCTGTGGGGGTGGGAGGAGTAGAAGAGGTGGATATTGCCAGAAGTATCCAAATAAAGCCCCCGGGCTGTGCACTGTTCCACTGTCTCACGTTACCTTTGCATCTCTGTGGCGTTAACGTTTCAGACAGCGAGACTGCAATCTAGTCATGCTATCTGTAGCTGATGGGACTTGCAGTGCAGCAGGGGTGCCAACTTGAATGACATACTGGGGGGCAGGTATGCCCTGCCCCACATAAACAATCACATGCCATGGTGCATGCATACCATTTGAATGGCAATGCCCATCAATTGGGGGGGGGGCGTTCAGGTCTCCTCAAATATTTTATGGGGGGGGGTGAAGGGATCTCAGCCTCCAGGAGTTGGCTCCTATGCAGTCCAGCAACACCCAGAGGACCTTGGGTTCTTCATTCCTGCTATACAGCTGGAAAGCAAATCCCACTCAGTTCAATAAATTGCAACTTTGGATTTGTTTTCTGTTTTTAGCTATTTGGAAAACATGCACTCCTTTTGCTGTGCTCGAACAAACATGCAGCCAAGTTTGTAAAAGGGAGGGTGGAATAAAAGTGGTAAATTGGCATTATCCCATAGTTCTTGTTAGCTTTGGACAATTGGAGCTTGTACTCCTAAGCATCCATACTTGGAAGTAAGACCTACTTAACACAATGGGATTTACTCGTTGAACGTGGCCAGAATTGCTCCCTCCCCTCCTTTTCCTGCTGCTAACAGGAGGTAATGGATAACTTTTGGAAATGATTTCATGGAGAAAACCCTGTCACATGAATTTTTAAGGGAAAACCCAGGAGCAGGAGCCCATAGAATTTAGCTTCCTGCTGATCATTAGCCTTTCCTTGAAAAGCCACATGAATTTTCAATCCCTAGACCAATAAAGCGTTTCATGGAAAGGAGGCTTCTGTGCAGCTCTGCATGGTGAGGGCAGGTGTGTTCCATTTCCTAATCTCTCGGGGGTCACACACACACATCTGTAAGCAACTGTCAACGACAGCTGTCATCAGATAAGGTTCACAGCACAACCCTATACAGGAGTAAGCCCCACTGAATGCAATAGGAGTTACTTCTGCATAGACTTGGTTAGGATTGCTTGTGGCTACTACACTGCTGCCTGGAAACATGCCCAGTGCTTGCTGGCTGCCCTGCCCACATAAGGGCAGCCCATGGGATTAGCTCAAAGGCCATTCAAGTCCAGCCTCATTTTCTCACAGGTGGCCAACCAGCTGCCTATAGGGGAACCCCACAAGCAGGACTGAAGTGCAATGACCCCCTTCCTACAAGCGAGTCTCAGCCACTGATATTCAGAGGCATCCTACCTCTGGACGGTGGAAATGCAACATAGTAGCCATATGAAATTATTTGGTAACACTTGTATACCATGTGACTTTGTGTTTGATTGAATGGCTGTGCAAATTTCTCTTTTGTTCTCTGTAAAATTAAATTTCTACAGTAAGGCAAGGGAGCACGTGTCCGTCTAATGTTTCTGGACTGCAACTCCAGGTAAAGGCTCATCTGTCTGTGGGATACTAGTTTCCATGAAATGTTAGTCTCTTACTGCAATGAGAAGCCATGGGAGTTTTATGTCTCAAATGTTGAGTGACGCTCAAATGTTGAGTGATGTTTTCCCCTGCTATAAATTCCACTGAAATTGGTTGCATTTTAATGTTACTGAAATTGTTTTATGTTCTAACTGTATTGGATTGTAACCCACTTTGGGGCTACATGATGCAGGGCTGGCTAAAAATCTGATAAATAAATAAATTCACTCTATGCTCTTCCATAATCTCTTTGAATTGTGCACACCCGCATGGAGGCTCGGGGCGCTTCAGGCTATATTCATGTTGTCTATCTCTGCATCTCTTAGCAGTTACAGTATTCCGAATCATAGGAGCCATCTCCTAGGAGTCTAGGGGTCTCTCCCCCCCCCCACAGTTTATGGGCATTGTCATTCAAAGGGTGCGTGTGCACCCTGTCATGTGATCGATTATGTAGGGCAGAGCTTACCTGCCCCCCCCCCATATTTTATTCAAGTTGGCACCCCTGCTCCCAATCATGTCCCAGGTCCACTTTCAAAACAACCACCGGACAGTGGGTGGAGCCAAGGCCAAGCTCCAGCCGGGCGAGTTTTTGCCAGGTCAAGGGGATGATCCTCGATTTGGGGGTGGGACGGAGAAGTAGGCGGAGGGAGTGGCTTGGCCCAAAGAGATCCTAGTCCGGGATGCAGCCAGGTCGCTCGGGCCTGATTAGAGGGTGGAGCCAGGCAGATCAATGCAAGTGGGACGCGGGGGCGGGAAATCTCGTCCCGAAATTCCTGCTTTGTTCGGCAAGAGACCTGCTCGATCCCGTGGCGAAGGCAAGGGCTGCTTAGAGGCGCGTCTGCGTCTCCGGGCGAGCATCTCTCCGGGCAGCCTTCGCGCGCGTGTGCGTGTCGGGGGAGGCCCCTCGGGCCGAGCAGCCAATCGCGGCGCGAGGAGCGCGCCCTGGGTGGGCACGAGAGCGGGGGGCGCGCGCAGCCGGGACGGAGCCCGAGAGGAGGAGGTGGCGGCGGCGGCGGCGGCGGCGGCGGCAGAGGGGACCGCGGGACCGGAGGAGAAGCCGGCATGGAGCCCAACAGTCCCCGCAAGATCCAGTTCACGGTCCCGCTGCTGGAGCCGCATCTGGACCCGGAGGCGGCGGAGCAGGTGGGTGGCCAGGAGCTGGCCAGGCGGGCAGCTGGCTTAGCTGTTCTCTTTTCTCTCCCTCCCTCGCTGAGATCTGGAGTTACAGCTTCGCCCCGGGACCTCTTTGTCTGGGTTATGTGGGCTTCCCATTCTTAAGCGCCGTTTCGAAGTCACCGTGTGGCTCCCGATCGCCGCTCCTCCCCATCCAGTAGGATGCACTGAAGTGGCTTTTGGAGCGTCTCTGAGCATATGCAGAATGCTTTCCTCTCTCCATAGGGGCTCCCCTCTGGTTTGAGCCTGTGTCCTCGGTCGGGTTTTCAGCCCTGGCAGCTCTCGTTTGGGAAACTGCGATGTCCCGGTGGCGTTTTCCTTGGCACCGCATGTGCTAAGGAACGGGGACGCAGTCGGGCAGGTTTCTCCTGTATGTGTCCCCACCCCACCCCGAACCCTTCTCTCAAGAGGAGCCTCTTCTGGAGGTCATGAATTGGGTTAACTGTGAGGGTTGAGCATCCTCTTCCTCCTCCGAGGAAGATGTAACTCCACAGATGTAAAGTTGGCATATCTTGTGGCATCGCAATGGGACGTGTTCTGGGATCTGGGTGGTGAGCTCTGTGGGACTTCTCCAAGCTCTGGAGTGGGGTGGGTCGTGGTTGAGCACTGGGGAAGGGGCGGGAATGTAGCTTGTGGGTGTGGTGTTTGTCATTTTCGTCACTGGGCTTTCAGTCATATGTAGGTCACTTTAAGGAATTGGGGCTGTGGCAGGGAAATCTGGGGTGTTGCAAGGTGCTGCCCCCAATGTGGAGTGCTTGGTTCTGAGGGGTGGTTTGGGGTGAAAGTGCAAGCGCTGGGGTTGTCCTGTTCTCAGGTTTGCACTGAAATGCCAGGGGATTATAGGGAGTTGTGTAGCACATGCTTATTGGGTGCTAACTTACATCTGTAACAATACCATCTTTCTAGGCTTATTATGTCCGCCAAATAACTCCCGTCGCTTTTAATATTTCTTCTGATTTCTCTTAGATATCAGGGATGCTTTGTCAATGGGCACTCTTGAACTGTGGTCACATCTGCTGTGTAGCTGGAGGCTAGTTAGTTATAGGTTGGCTCTCCTGTGGCGGTGAGGTTGCAGGCTGAAAGGATTGTCCGTGGGTGGCTGCTGTGCCATTTTATTGGGAGGGTGATGAAAAGCGGGGCTCGCTGTTTGAATTAAATTATGAGAGATTGCAGTGGAGGGTTGGGATCCGGACACTCTTGCTCTGGGAGGTATTGTGTAATGGGAAATAAATGGGGAGATTTTACAACAGTGCAAAGGATGGCAGGGCACCTCTGACTATAAGAGTTGATGGTTAAAGTGGAATAAGAGTGATTTAAATGTATGGTGTGGATGTGACCACTACTATTAAAAGTGCTCGGGAACCTGGTGCTCTCTTGTGCCTGGCCTAGGGTTTTCTCTCTCTCTCTCTCTCTCTCTCTCTCTCACGTATATTAACTGACCCTCTGCTAATGCACTTTTTTGAGCCGCTTGCTATGAAGACATATCAAGTGTTGATGCTCATCTCCATGCTGTTAAAATCACCAGCTGCTGATGTCTGCAGGTGAAGTGGCTGTTAAAAAGCCAGAGGCAGGCCACAGTGGCCTTTTCCCAATCAGTTGGTAACCTTCTCCACCATTGGAAGCCCTTTAGGATATGTCACTTCTGCATTCTGTGCAGCACCTAGCACCCTGTTGGTACCAAATGTTAGACATAAAGAACTGCAGGATGTATTCTGTAGTTGTGTTTGGGTTGTTTGGAGGTGCAAGATCAACTGACCTATAGCATGTATGAGTTGTATTTGGAGAGGGAGCTTGTATTGTGCAGAGAAAGCATGGCTGACCCAACCCAGTAAGCATTACAGGTGACTTCCTGGGACTTCAGAAATCCAGGATAATGGGATGGCCGGGGGGGGGGGGGGATCCTCTAGATCAGGGATCTGAATTCTGTGGTTCTCTAAGAGGTTGTTGGACTACAACTCCCATAATCCCTGACTGTTGGCCACATTTGATGGGCCTAATGGGAGTTGTAGCACATCAACATCTGGAGGCCACAGGTTCCAATTCCTCCCTATGCTAGGTGGAGCACAATCTTATTTCCCCACCCACACCTAGTCCCCACCCACACCTTTAAGGGGAAATGGCCTGAGAGGGGATGAGGTCAAGTTAGTCAAATACAATATGCTTCATACATACCGGGTTGAAGAACCCTGGCCCTGGGGGGAAATGCCACCCTTCAGGCCTCTGTCTTTCTATAAATCCCCAAATGACATCCCCTAACAGGCCTGTTTCATGCTCTCTTCTAGTACTAAAGCACATCATTGAACTGTGGTGATGTCCTTGGCTGGATAGAAGGAGGAAAGAAGTGGATGTGTATAAACCTCTGACTTCTGCATGGATGTAACCTATCTTCTTGTTAAAAGTCAAATCCATTGCTCTGCCTTTGTTTTGCCTCTGGCCACACCCACCATTGCCATGGGGCCTCTGAAGGGTTGCCCCTAAAGGAAGTCTTCCCTTGGGTTGAACAAAATTTCCCTGCTGCTGTTAATTCTCTTGTATGGGACCTGCTTCCCAATACTGGAAGTCTATATGTACAATTTACCGGTACTATGTTTTATGTAGCTTTTCAGAGATATACTCTCTCACAAAGTGGCTTGTATCAATCAAAAAGAGAGGGTGGTGGCACTGCCGTCAGGCTTCCAAAGACACACAAGGGAAGGGAAGAGGAGGGGGAAAGAAGCTGAAGAAGAGCAGTCATTTTAAGGCTAGAAAGAAGTGGTAAGCCATAAGTGGGTTCTATTCACATGCATGGATCAAGCAAAACAAGCTCTTGAGGGAGACACTTGTTCATCCCCATGATTGTGCAAACAGGGTTTGGGCCATCCCTGTACCATGTAATGGAGAAGTGGGGAAGCTGTGGCTTTCCAGATGTTGTTGGACTCTAGTTCCTATCCTTGGCCATGCTGGTTGATGCCAAGTGGAGTCCAACAACATTTGCAGGGCCACAGATTGCCCACAACGAGAAGAGGAGCACACAGAATTTGACTGGGGGTACAACCTAGCTGAACTGCCTAGGCTTATGTTGCGATGTCCAAAATGAAGACAACACACCAGTTATCCCACTCCCCCCCCCCCATCAGCTTCCTTGCAATGCTTTGTCAGCTTTGGAAAAGTAGAGATCTTGTTAGTTTTGCCTCCTTAGGAAAAGATGCCATTTAAGGAGGGTTCTCAGAAGAAGAAGCTGAGCAGATGATCCTGCACCTTTAGCACAAAGAAAGAGCAAATGCCCTGGATCCCTTTTTTTGTCTTCAGGAAGTCAGTGCTGCTAGAACTAGAGCCTGATCTATCATGAACGCTTAAGTACATTCTCCCTAGAGCAAGACCCAGGTAGATTCTATTCAATGAAAAAGGCCCAGCACCCACTGACAGAGCTTTCTTTGCATGTAGAAGCATACCCTCCAACATTTCTCAGAGGAAAATAGGGACATTTCTCACACACACTGAACTCCCCCTCCTCAGCCCCCTATTCCCCCCCTGCATTTCCTATCAGAAGAAGGGTGAGTGCCCCCACCACTGCAGCAGTGGGACACAGCACACACGCCCTCCACTGCCCTGAGAAAACCCCTTCATCCTGAATTAATTTTATTCTTTGATAGAGTTACAGAAAGAAATAAATTTTTAGAAAGGGGTAAGATTAGATGTGGATGCACACAACTTGGAGGGTCCTGCCCGCTGCCTTCCCCTCAGATGGTGCTTCTTGTGGGGCTGGGTCTTGGCGGCGGCACCCTCTCCTTCCCAGAGAGAAGGCAGGCAGCAGTGGCCATGGAGAGGCCAAGGGATGCTCCCTCACAGCCACCACTGCTGTCACTCGGGAAAAGCGTCAGCTTATTCTCCTCCCCAAGCTCAGCACTGGCAGCGGAAATAGGGACATTTTGGGATCAAATCAGAAGCCGGGGTGGCTTTTGTAATTCGGGGACTGTCCCTAGAAAATTGGAACACTTGGAGGGAATGCACAAGGTCCTAGGTGCCCTTCAGATGCTCTAGGACTCCAACTCCCATCAGTCCCAGACAGCGTGGCCAGTGGTTGGGAGATTATGGAAGCGGTTTCCTACCACTGTCCTAGGTTCAGCCTCTGGTATCTCAGTACAAGGATGATGGAAGCCAGGATGGGGAAGACATTGTGGAGTTCCACTATCAAACAGAGTAGACACTACTGAGCAGCTTGAAGGTCCTGGCTTGGTCAAAGGCAGCTTCATGTCCACTCAGTGCTTCCCATCCTGGGCTCCCTTTCCTCCCCACCTTCCTTGCCTGTGGAAAGCCTGATTGTTGGTGCTTTGATGGCTTCTGCTCTGCCCCATTTGGCATGACAGCTAGCCCCAGTCCCTGACCTGCCAGGTCATCGTGACTGTTCACCTCCCATAACCTGCAGTTACCTAATCACAGATTACACTGGAAATGTAAGGAGACATTCTTCTCTGACAAGGACTTTGCTGCCAGCCTGCTTTTTAAGCTTTTGATGATGTTCTGGGAGCATTTGCTGGAAATGTATGGTCTGGTTCACGTTATCTATGTACATCACTTGCTTTCCCATCTCTTGGTGACTCACAAGTGGGTCTGTGAATGGACTCTCATTGGAAAGGCTTGAGGTGGCTCATCTGCATGCAGTTCTGCAGTCATCAAGTGATAGCAAGTGTGAATGTATGAATCAGCCCACAGAGATTTAATGGACCAGAGAGTCACAGGGACAGTTCCAGCTGGTTTAGTTGAATTCACAGGTGCTTTATTATAAATGCTACCAAAAAACATGGACATTCTCCCTCACCCCCAGTAAAGCTTGCCTTCTCTCCAATGGGCAGCAGACAGCTTTTCATCTAAACCAATTTCCTTCAGGGTAGATTTGATTTAAATCAAATAGATTTAAATCACAATTTAAATCACTAGTCAGTAAGACTTGATTTAATTCTTTTTTTTACAGAAAGACTTATTCTTGCTGGTATAATCTTAATATTTACAACAAGATGAAGGTTTAATTTTTGGAATAATAAATTTTCAGAGTAGTTTTTACAGTTATATAAAAAATTACGGATTTGGTTATGCTATTAGAAATACATTGACAGATAATTATGGAATTATCGTGAGGTTTAATAAGTTAACTGTTTATATTTGAACTACTTTTCCACTGTACTTTATTGGAAGGAGCAAAATAATAATTTCCTTAATAACAATTTAAACAATTTATTTAAATAAAACAATAACATTATAGCATATGTATCCATGTTTGTTAACTGATGTGGTTAAACTATTTTTTTTAACCCCTTTGAAATATACTCGGAGTCGAGAGTGGATTTCATGCTCTTTATTCAGCTCATAGTGGTGAGGAGGAATGGAATCTCCCCCCAGAATGTCTGCTTTAAATACATTATTTACACAATGGGCCCCACGTGATTCACCTGTAGGCCAATCAGGTTGTGGATTCACTTCCACCTGGAGCTGGATTGGGTGGCTCCTGTGGACCAATCAGACTGCTGCATTCTGGATCCTATTGTTCTAGGACCAATCAGACTGCTGCATTTTGGATCCTATTCAACTCAGTACATAACACCCTTAGACTGAGTTTTAGCACACATGAAAAACTTAAAACAAATCCTTATTTCCTGATGACTCACTCCTGATGACTATAATGTAACTTAAATAGAAAACTATCTTTAGAAAGAATTTTTCTCCAAAAGCATTTTATTTTAAAAATCCAATTTAAATTTAAAAAATCCAATTTTTTAATATACATTTAAAAAAAACATTGATTTTTATCCACCTGATTTCCTTTCAGTTCAAGTAGAAAGGATTATGAAATTATTTAAAAGCAAAACAATTTATAGATGCAAGCAAATCAGAAAATAGGATGAAGTAGGTATGGTGAAATTTTCAAACTGCTTTTGGACCCCCGAAGTGGGTAGCAGAGAGATCTGTCCAAATGCTGGCTGTAATGATGGTGCATAAGGAAGTGGCAGACCTCTCAAAGGTGCAGGTGGGTCACCTGCAGCTTCCCATTCTCCTTGTAGGTGACCGCTAGTGCTTCTTGAAGCTTCACCATCATTCCATTCCCTAAAGAGTTCCTTCCTGCCTTTTAAAGGTAAAGGGACCCCTGACCATTAGGTCCGGTCATGACTGACTCTGGGGTTGCAGCGCTCATCTCGCTTTATTGGCCGAGGGAGCCGGCGTACAGCTTCCGGGTCATGTGGCCAGCATGACTAAGCCACTTCTGGTAAATCCGAGCAGCGCACGGAAATGCCGTTTACCTTCCCGCCGGAGCGGTACCTATTTATCTACTTGCACTCTGACATGCTTTTGAACTGCTAGGTTGGCAGGAGCAGGGACCGAGCAACGGGAGCTCACTCCGTCGCGGGGATTTGAACCACCAGCCTTCTGATCAGCAAGTTCTAGGCTCTGTGGTTTAACACACACACACACACACACACACACACACACCAGGTTTTGAAGTGCCTCTCCCTTCAATTGCTTTCTGTGTAGTTTCAGAACAACTGGAAGGGACAGTGTTTTGTTTTATATATATGTAAGTATGTATGCTTATAGGTATCACTGCAAGTCAGCTGGGGGAGCAGAGATTATTGCTTGGTTTTTGTCCTTATTTTTATTATGCATTTTGGTTTTTATATTGTAATTTTATGTTGTAAACTGCCCTGAAATCTACGGATGAAGGGCAATATACAAATTTAATAACTAACTAACTAACTAACTAACTAACTAACTAACTAATAAAAACATACTCATTTCTTGGCTGTAAGGCTTGAGGAGATAGCCATAGTTAAAAACTGAAGCAGAGTGGCCCCTTATTCCAGAGTAGTTAGAGGAGGGTCTCTGATCCAGAGTAGTTAATCCAGATCCATTGACTGTGGCTCTGCCACAGTTAGCACACTGCATTCAGGAAATTACCCCTGAGAGTATGTGGCCTTTGATAGAAAAAAGAGATGGCTCTCTCTCCTGCTCAAAGGAAACTGCAGATGGAGAGAGGGGCTGTGTGGGCCATAGTTCTCCACAGTACTTGCGTTTCAAGGGAAGGAAGCATGGACACCTTACCTTTCCTGATACGACCCCTTAACTGTTTTTTAGGGGGAGATGTGATTGTGCTAAAATCAGATGGAGTCTGTAGGCCAGATTTGTAGATTTAATTAAGCTCCT
The DNA here is from genome assembly GCF_951804945.1 of Podarcis cretensis. NCBI lineage: Eukaryota > Metazoa > Chordata > Lepidosauria > Squamata > Lacertidae > Podarcis > Podarcis cretensis. Next base: position 34,023 of record NW_027647825.1, on the reverse strand, counting down.
ACTTTCTGAGACAATTGGAAATTGCAGAGTTTGGAGAAATTAAAGGATAAAGTGCGAGACTGGTTACACTACGCTCAGATTAAAGAAGTTTTTAAAAATGACAAAAAGTTAGGGTTCCAGGTGGAGAAATCAAAATTGGAAACAGAACTGTTAGAACCTAAGACTAAGGTACTTTCAAGAATGTATAACTTGCTGTACGAAACGGTTAAATCGGCTATGATAAAGTGGGCACAGGATATTGGGTATAATATCATGTTTGATGACTGGGAAAGATTGTGGACCACTGGGTTGAACTTCACTGCTTGTAACGCTTTGAAGGAAAATGTAATGAAAATGATATATAGATGGTACATGACCCCAGTTAAACTTGCCAAAATATACCACCTGTCTGATAATAAATGTTGGAAATGTAAAGAAAATGAAGGAACATTCTTTCACCTCTGGTGGACGTGCCCTAAAGTGAAGGCTTTCTGGGAAATGATATATAATGAGTTGAAAAAGGTATTTAAGTATACCTTCCTTAAGAAACCAGAGGCCTTTCTTCTGGGTATTGTCGGCCAGAGGGTGATAAAGAAGGACAGAACTTTTTTCTTGTATGCAACAACGGCAGCAAGGATACTCATCGCTAAATATTGGAAAACCCAAGATCTACCCACACTGGAAGAATGGCAGATGCAACTGATAGACTATATGGAACTGGTTGAGATGACCGGCAGAATCCGAGACCTGGGAGAGGAGAGGGTTGAAGAAGATTGGAAGAAATTCAAGATTTACCTACAAAAATATTGTAATTTGGTTGAATGTTAATAAGGATGCTAGATCACAAACAATTGAGCACTACTAAAATAGTTGGAATTAGGATGATAAGTGAGATTGAGGAAAATATAAATTTTTGGGAGAATTATTAATTATATTTAAACGAGCGGGACATAAGAACGCAAACAAGTTGATAAATTGCTGGCAAAAATTTTTAATGATGTAAGTGGGAGTGGGAGACGTGAGGGAGTCCAAAGAAGTTATGAAACTATGTTATGAAATATGTTACATTGTTTACTAATTTTGCATTGGTATTTAAAAATTTCAATAAAATATTATTTTTTTAAAAAAAAAAATTAAGCTCCTACTTTCTTCCTTAATTCAAGCACTGGTTATCCAGATCCCACAAATGACGGCCAACCCTCACTTTGTGTCTGCTGCTTGTCCGTTGATTTATTGATCTGGTGTCTGCATACCACAAGTGTTGGCTGTCTTTTTCCTGGAATTGAGCTGTTTTTCATCATTGCTTTTTCATCTTTCTTTTCTTTTTAATGGAGAACCATGTATTGTCTTGATTTCAGGCACCAGAGTAGAAGGTGTCTGGGCAGGAATCAACTGACTAGTCCCACCAACAGAAGACCATGCTTTGAGCGTCATAAATTTATCACCAAGCAAGTCTAACAGCCACAGTCAGGGAGGTTGTAGCTTTGTGACAGTATTGGAGCCATAAGCAAGCAGAACCTCTGATGAGACAGTGCCCAAATTTGGCCAAGTCTGTCACTTTAAGACCTTGAGGGGAAAATGTTCCCCAGCAGTTCCCCAACGGGAAGCAGCATAGAGTATTTGGGTTGTATTCAATGCTAGTCCTATTCAGAGTAGACCCACTGAAATTAATAGACATGACTAGTATAGGTCCATTAGTTTAAATGGGTCTACTCTGAGTAGGACTAATGCTGGTGACAACCCTGTGTCTGTCTAGCTCACTATATCTAATCTGCCAGTGACTCTCCAGCGTCTCAGGCAGTGAAAGCCTTTCCCATCACATGCAACATGATAAATTTAGCTGGAGATTCCAGGGATTCAAACTGGGCCTTTATGTATGCAAAACATGTGTTCTACCACTGATCTGAAGTCCCTCCTGTTCTACCTCATTCTGCCTGTTCAAGAACTTATATTCAATCTATACTTTGATAGAAGATGAATCCTGGCACTATAGGTCTGATACTCAATTTTTTTTAGGGAGCCAAAGTCACTCTACATCTGACCCATTTGCCCCACTCCTGATGTTATTGGACTCCAGTTCCTACTGACCCCATACAGCATGGCCAACAGTCAAGGATGATGGGATTTGTAGTCCCAACAGCATCTAGAGCCCCATAGGCTCCCCATAATTGCTGAAGTCCATTCCTCAAATACTGGGGTTTTCAAATCATCCTCATTCTATCCCCTCGCTGTTCATCAAAATCTGAGTCACAGAACACACCACAAGTTCTTACACCCTCTTTTATATTCATGAGACCCACCCATTCATACTGGCAACCAAACATGTGAGCTGGTAGCTCACATAGCTATACCAACTGTGATGATATTGTGATTTGCATAAGCAGCTGCAGTTCAGACCTATTAACTACTGTCATGCGGTACGTTGGTTTGATCAAGCAGATGAACACCTCCTGCCCCACATGCGCATGCAGAAATGTATAATGCTGGCTTCAAATGGCCTAAATATAATGCGTGAGTTGACTCATAGTTGGCACCTGTTTATTTTTTAAAAATCTCATTATTCAGTTCCCTTTGGATACTGAGGGAGGCTTACAATTATAGAATAAAATAATACAAAACATCAATACAAAACTAGAAGCAGGCTGCTGCCGCTTTGCCGTGCGTTGGTGGGGAGGGCTCTTTCCCCTGCTAGCCCATTCTCCATCTTGGGCTTGGGGACGGGCCCATACTCCACCTCAGCGTGAAGGACTCCAAGGAGGCCCGGGACACTGCTGCTGCCGCTTTGCCGGTGAGTCTTGGGGAGGACCGCTCCCCCTGCAAGCCCATTCTCCACCTTGGGCCTGGGGGCGGGCCCCAGACTCCACCTCAGCATATAAGGCTCCACGGAGGCCTCGGAACATCGCTGCTGCCACTCTGCCGTGCGTTTGTGGGGAGGGCTCTTCCCCCTGCAGGCCCACTCTCCACCAGGCCAGGGGGCGGGGCCCACGCTCACCACCGACGCAGCCTCGGGGACACTGGTGCTGCTGCAGCGGTTGTTGGAAGTGTTTTTATATGTTTTAAACTGTTTTTATTTTATTTTTTGCTTTGTTGTACCACCATAAGCGGTGGTTTTTATCCATGTACTTTTATTTTGTTTTGATTTATTGTGGGTTGGGGTGGGGTGGTTGGGGAGTGGGGTGGGGATTGGTTTTGTTTTTATGTAATTGTTTTTCTTTGTTTGCTTTTATATTCTGTAAATGGAGGCAAGTATGAGGCTTGGGATTCCTACTGTGGAGGGGCGAGGGAGGTATGGCGGTGGGGGCAGATGTCATAGGCGAAGGGGATCGAGATACGGATATGCTCGTACCCCTTCCAATCTGCGCCCCATCCCGAGAGACGAGGGTAGGGTGAGCAAGGATTACTCACCTCCGTCACTGGTGTTGTGCAATGCCAGGTCTATAGGCAACAAAACCGCCACCCTGCGAGATTTCTTCACCTCGCAGGGGGTTGACCTGGCATGTGTGACTGAGACCTGGGTGCGCGAAGGGGATACTGTTACCCTACGAGAGATGGCGCCCCCGGGTTTCTCCGTCCTTCACCAGTCGCGGACTGTGGGCCGGGGGGGAGGGGTGGCGTTATTAATCCGGGAAGACTGTTCTTTCAGGGCTCTACCATCACCATCGATCCCCGGCATTGAATGTGTTGGCCTAGTGTGGGGCTCCGAGGTGAGCTTGGCTGTCTGGCTGGTGTACCGGCCACCTAGCGCACCAGCAGCCACCCTGTCAGGCCTGCTGGAGGCGGTGGCCGGCTGGGCCTTGGAGTTCCCTAACCTATTGGTATTGGGGGACTTCAACATCCATGCTGATGCCACTCCCTCCTCACAGGCTCTGGACCTGGTGTCTTCCATGGCGACACTAGGGCTCTCCCAGTTTGTTTCGGGCCCCACACATCAAGCAGGCCACACGCTGGATTTGATCTTTTGCGTCGGTATATATGTGATCATGTTTCCTTCGATGAAGGTGCCATGGTCTGATCACTATGCTCTGAAAGCCAGGATTGACGTTCCACCCCCACCCTGCTTGGGTGGCGAGCCAATTTGGGCTCGCCCGCAGAGGCTGATGGACCCTGATAGATTCCGTCAAGCCTTGCGGGACCTTTCTCCCCCTGGCGACTCATTGACTGAGCGTGTTGAGGCCTGGAATACCCAGCTCCTGGCAGCCATCAATGAGATCGCACCTAAGCGCCCTCTGCGACCCCGCAGAAACCGGGCTCCCTGGTTTACCGAGGAGCTCCGGAAAATGAAGCGGGACCTCAGACGGCTAGAGCGAGTATGGCGGGGTGCCCGTGACGGAGCCTCAAGAACATCTTATAGGGTTTTTATGAAAACCTATGAGATGGCAGTGAAGGCCGCTAAAAAGTCCTACTTCTCGGCCTCCATTGCATCCGCTAGCTCTCGCCCGGCACAATTATTTAGTATAATTCGGTCTTTAACGTCCCTCGAAGGACAGCCAAATTTAAATAACAATTTGACACACAGCTGTGAGGCATTTGCGAGCTTTTTTGCGGAGAAGGTCTTGTTGCTCCGCCATGACCTCCCTGCCAATTTGGATACAATAAAGGAACTGGAGGCCCCTCGACTGTCCTCGGGTTCAGTATTGGACCACTTTGACTGGATATCCCCAGCTGATGTAGACAGATTCCTCCGAGCTGGAAAGCCCACCACCTGTCCTCTCGACCCGTGCCCGTCCTGGCTGATTAGAGCGTGTCCAGAAGAGGTGCGGGCCCCCCTGGGGGATATCATCAATCTGTCCCTTGGCACCGGGACATTCCCAGGGGAACTGAAGGAGGCAGTGGTGCGCCCGCTCTTAAAGAAAACATCATTAGATCCCTTAGATCTATCCAATTACCGCCCGGTTTCGAATCTTCCATTCCTGGGTAAGGTGATTGAGAGAGCGGTTGCTGAACAGCTTGGTAGGTTTCTGGATGAAACATCAGCTCTGGATCCATTCCAGTCCGGCTTCCGCGCTGGTCATGGGACCGAGACGGCTCTGGTCGCCCTAACAGATGATCTCCGCAGGCAGCTGGATCGAGGCGGGTCGGGGCTGCTGATTCTTCTAGACCTGTCAGCAGCCTTCGACATGGTCGATCACGAACTCCTGGACCACCGCCTTGCCGACGTGGGGATCCAGGGCACAGTCCTTCAATGGCTGCGCTCGTTTCTCTCTGGTCGGGGACAGAGGGTGGCGCTTGGGGGGGAATTGTCATCCCGCCACTCCTTGGTGTGTGGTGTGCCTCAGGGTGCAATACTCTCCCCGATGCTTTTTAACATCTTTATGCGCCCCCTCGCCCAGCTTGTCCGGAGTTTTGGGCTGGGCTGCCATCAGTATGCTGATGACACCCAACTCTATTTGTTGATGGACGGCCACCCGGACTCGGCCCCAGACACATTGATCAGATGCTTGGAGGCTGTGGCTGGATGGTTACGTGGGAGCCGGCTGAAGTTAAATCCTTCGAAGACAGAGGTCCTCTGGCTGGGACGGGACGATGTGGGACTGAGGGGGCAACTCCCATCTCTTGCGGGGGTGCAATTAGTGCCAGCACCGTCCGTTAAGAGTTTGGGTGTAATCTTCGATACCTCCCTCTCCATGGAGGCGCAGATTGCAGCTACAACAAAGGCGGCATTTTTTCATCTCCGCCAAGCTAAGCAGTTGGCTCCTTACCTCTCTCGCCCTGACCTAGCCACTGTGATCCACGCGACGGTCACCTCCAGACTGGATTATTGTAACTCGCTCTACGTGGGGCTGCCCTTGAGACTGACCCAGAAACTCCAGCGGGTGCAGAATGCCGCAGCGAGACTCCTTACGGGGTCCTCGCTTAGAGATCACATTCATCCGGTGCTATACCAGCTGCACTGGCTCCCGGTGGAGTACAGGATCAGGTTTAAGGTGCTGGTTTTAACCTTCAAAGCCCTATACGGCCTAGGGCCCTCGTACCTACAGGACCGCCTCTCCTGGTATGCCCCACAGAGGAACTTACGATCTTCAAATAAAAACACCTTGAGGGTCCCAGGCCTCAGAGAGGTTAGGCTGGCCTCAACTAGAGCCAGGGCTTTTTCGGCTGCGGCTCCAACCTGGTGGAACGCTCTGTCACAAGAGACAAGGGCCCTGCAGGACTTGACATCTTTCCGCAGGGCCTGCAAGACAGAGCTGTTCCACCTGGCATTTGGTCAGGGCGCAGCCTGACCCCCTCCTCTGGCAATCTTTACAAAGCTTTAGTTTATGGTTGCCATCAATTTTGATTTTAATTCATTTTTATAATGTTTTATAATATCACACTGTTTTAATGTTGTTAGCCGCCCTGAGCCCGGCTTCGGCTGGGGAGGGCGGGATATAAATAAAATTTATTATTATTATTATTATTATTATTATTATTATTATTAAACAAGATGCTTTACCTCTCAAAGGGAGATTGCAAATATATATGTCAGCGCAATTGCAATGCATGGAGCTGTACATTAATCAGTGTTAGACTTATAATTTGCCTAACACTTATTGTGGGTTACATTACGTTTTCACACATGTCTTCAAAACAAGCCTTCAAAGGAAAGCATCAGAATTTGTAGTTTTAGGGATGACCATAAGAGCAGCTTCCCCAAAGTCCCCCAGTAAAGGTCGTGGGTTGGGATATGAATCTAAATTCCCACAGAATGAATTCCAGAGCTTTCTAATGGGTCACTAGCTCTGGCTTAGATAAACAGTCCTAAACTCATCCGCTTCCCATGGATGAATTAATCTCAAATTCCAAATTATCAAGTCTATGTGGAGAACTATTAATACAAATCAGAACCACCTGTTCTACACTTGTATCACATACGTAAAAAGTCACACCTTTTGTCCAGGAATGATACATTTCCTTCTGTTCTCATAGATTCTCGTTCAGATTTAATTGCACATTCTTTCCACTCACCCACAAGCACTGAAAAACATGCAGAAACTCACTCATCTATCGTTGTTAATCACTTTGACTGTGCATTAATGCCCAAGCAGACAACCAAAATACACAGTGTGAGCATTCACTCACCTCCAGGTAGTTTGACTATCTGTACTACCTTACCACATATTAGATGTAGGTGCATGGTTAGAATCTGTGGTTCAAACAGCTACCAGTTCCCACCCCTAAATGGTGCGCACTGAACTGAAAATGTGCCGAGGGAGGTAAATAATATGTACAAAGTGATTTTAATTATGTACCTTGTAGGCTAGAAGACAGCTCAAGCATAATCTTGGGGTAATGCTCAAACTGATTAATTACGCTTTCCTGAACTCTTAACCCTATTTTGTACTGATAATTAACATGAGTAATGACTTTAATCACACCTGGCTTACACAAACTTACTTTTGCACGTGAAATTGAGGGTTCTAGATGGGAACAAATTTGTGAGTTCAGATTCAGACCTGTAGGCCGTAACTTAAGGAAAAGAACATATAATTTCATTTTGCACCACCCTTTTAGTCAGAAGGAAATGCCTTTTAAAAAAACAAAAAAGCAGTCTTTGGCAAATGACACCCAGCCCCTCTTACCGTGCTAAAGGGTAGCCTTTTGACCACCTCCCGCTTGCTCCTTGTTGACAACAGAAGCCAACAAAAGTTTCTTGAGTGTTCAGTGTTCCTCGAACATTCTTCCACAGCGGTAGGACCTTTCAGCACCAGAGGCCGGGGACAGCTCCCTCACCTCCGCTATAGGAAAAGAGCCTCTGTCTTTAGTCCCGGGTTGCCTTCGAGCCTTTCCCGGTCTCTCTTTTCTCCCGCCCACTGGCGCAGGCTGGCGCTAGAAAACACAAAATAACAGGCTCTCCTCTGGGTCACGGCCGTCGACCTTACGCCTCTCTGTTCGCTGGGTTTTCAGCGTGGTCTCGGCACTTAGAAGAGATTCAGGAACTTTCCTCTGCTGCTTCCTCTTCCAGAACCACAAGTTCTCCGGGCAGCTCCTCCTCTTGCTTCTGGAGAACTCCTCGGGATCCCGACACTTTTGAAAAGCTTTCTGGTGTTGGCGATTTCCGCTTGACTGGAACCTCCGGGAGCTCCTCCCACTTGGGGTAGAGAAAAGAGAGTGCAAAGCAGCAAGGACGCCTGCACTGGACGTCTGCAAAGAAAGTTTTCTAGTCTGCTTCCTTTCCCTCCCTTTAGTTTCTGGAACCCCAGCCAGCGCTGAATTTCTGAAATAAAAGGTTTAGCATACCACCTCCCAGAAAGCTACAGAGCTTGACATCAAAGCACCTGCCTTCCCATCTCTGCCATCTCAGATGCAGGGCAGAAGTAGCTGTGGCTTCTTGGGGCATGTGTGCGCATGAAGAGAAAACCTGCACGTGTTCCAAGGCCGTTATGTAGATATATTGTGGAGTTAAAGCTTTCTTTAACACCCTAGCTCAGATTAAGCCTTGTTAGCAGAGGGGGAGGAAGGACAATGCTAACACCACTTAAGGCATTTAAAATCCTACTATGTGGGAAATGATGTTTAGTTTCTAAAATGAGAGGTGGTGCCTTGTAAGCCCTGACTGCTGTGGGCATTTTATTGCAGCCATTCAGTGCTGAGGACTCTGTACCTGAACACAAGAAGGGCCCTGCTGGATCAGACCAAAGGCACTTCTAGTTTCCCAAAGTGGTTATCCATATGTCTCTGGAAAGTCTTCAAGAAGGACCACCTGTCATTCCCAGCAAGTGGCAACCATAGGCATATTGCCTCTGGCTCTGGAGGTAATATATAGCAGTCATTACTAGGAGACATTGATTGCCTTACTTCCATGCTCATCCATGCTCAAATGTACAAACTTTACCATTATTTCATGCCTAAGAAGGCCAAGCTCAGCTACCAGGGGACAGGCAAAGCCCCAGTGAGCCTTGTCTCAAATTAAGTCCTGCTGTGACAAGGCTAAATGTCATGTTTGGCATGAAACCTATCTTGTCTTATATGCATGCATGCTCACACATGTTGGTAGTTTCCTAGAGTATGTGATGATAAATGCAAACAGATGACAAAAAACTAAAATTAAATTGATAAAAATACAAAATGTTAAAAATTCCACTCACTTCTGTTCAGAAGAGTGTCTCATGTTCACTCACCTCTATCCAGTTCTAAATACAGGTAAGTAGCTGTGTTAGTCTGACACAGTTGAAATATATATTTTAAAAAATTAAAAATGTCCAGTAGCACCTTAGAGACCAACTAAGTTTGATCTTGGTATAAGCTTTTGTTTGTATCTGAAGAAGTGTGCATGCACATGAAAGCTTATACCAAGAACAAACTTAGTTGGTCTCTAAGGTGCTACTGGACAATTTTTTAAATTTTTTATACAGTTCTAAATATTTAGTCTTGCTTACCAATGTTTAACTTTTCAGTGTGTGTGTGCATGAACACACACACAGCAAGAATATACCGTAAGAGAGGTTGGGCAATAGATTTATTCACTAGCTTTAATTGCATAGGGAGATTTACTGCATTTTCATCCTAATTACCGTATCTTATCTTAATTTGTTAAGAGCTTCCTGAAACATCAACTTGAAGACCATTACATGTTTCAGGTGGATGTTCACCATGTCCTGCACCAACACCAGCTATTACGCTTCTCTCTCTCTTCCTCACCTCTTGTGAACATGCAGAATAATAGAGATAGAGTTGGCAGGGGTCTTACAGTATAGGTCGTTACCATTGAGGAGTTTCCTCTATTCAGCTAAAATCAAACACCAGGCACTTGTGACTTAAACCCATTAATCTCTTCCTGTCCTCTGGGGCAGAACTTTTTTTTGTTATGGCAGAAGCAGGAACACTAGAGATGTGAAGTCCCCCCGCCCCAAGCACTAGAAATATTACCTCTGTCTTCCTCACTAGCATGATCCACACCATTTCAAACCTTTTGTAATAATCCATGAGGACTAGAAACCTTGCAGTTTTTTTAACAGTGGAAGTTGAGGCAATAATTATAAATGACAGAAAATGCTTAGCAACTGCTGAAAAGAAGACCCCACATCTCTTCATCCACCTTTCCCTGCTAACATTTATGTTGCCATTGTGTCATTGATTTCCATGGCAGACAAAGAAGCGCAACAGGTACAAACTACCAAAATAACATGACTTCATATACTTTGCCTTATGAAATAGGGCAGAGAGGAGGAGACGCAGAATTGTCACTCTCAACAGCATCCATGATGGTCGCCGTCTTAAGCAGACTTACTTATGAGGACAGGAATGAGGAAACTTTGGCCCTTCAGATGTTCCTGGCTGAGGCTGATGGGAGTTGGAGTCCAGGATCATCTGGAGGACCCCATCCCTGTACTAGGAAGTAAGCCACAACGGGACTTACTTCTGATTAAACAACATGCTCAGAATTGCACTGAAGGGTGAGAATGAAGTCTGTTTTGCCACAGCTGGCTCTCTGCTGAACATCCTTGTGACGGGGCAGCAGAAAGGTGGGATGGGAGCAGGTGACTTGCCATTGCCATTAACTCTCCCTTCTCTGTTATTAGTAGCACCAGCCAGATTCACCAGGCTCCCTGCTGAATGTAATTACTGGTTTGAGCTCCTAAGAGGGTCTATATCGCATGTGCTTCTCTCTCCCACATGCCAACACCAGGCACACTCAGTTCAAGTTATCATCATCTCACACAGAGCTTGCCCTCTCGGAGTCTGGGATTATCAGGACTACTAATTAATTCATTAGCTGATGGGTGGTGTTATGTCCTCTTCATCTCCAGACTGGGATGCTCAGGGAGGGAAGGGTGTGTGTGTGTGTGTGTGTGTGTGTGTGTGTAGCAGAGAACAGATTGCGGCCCATCAATCTGCCTGTTGAGGCACTCGCTTTGCTTGTGCCACTTCCCCCTCCACCAGCAGATGGTTCCAACAGGTTCAGAGGGTGCCTTTCCTTTGGCAGGAGACAAAAGCAAGAGAGGCAGCAGCCAATGAGAAAACGCTGGCAGTTGGAGGGGTGCATGAATACAAATATTCCTGTTTGTGTGTTTCCCGGATGGTGCATGCAAAGGAGCAAGGATTTGAACTCACAGAATGAGAAGCCCTCATGTCTGCACGAGTGACCCCTGGTGAACCGAGCAGAGAGCTGCCAGCCCATTGTTTCCCCTTCAAAGCAGAGCTTGAGGAGCCCACGTGCCAGGGGGCTAATCCTATTGTCAAGAGGCCCCACATCTGTCAGACTTAATGGGGGGAATCTCCTCTCCCTTAGTCCCTCTCTGGCCAGGAAGCTCGCAGTCAAGGCGCTCTCTTTTCCTGTGGGACCAGGACCCTCCCTGCAGACAGAAAACAGAGTATCAGGGAAAAGTCTACACTCAGCTATATGCCCTGCAATGCTGATTTTCTGTGTAAAACATCCTTCCTACAAATGGGATACATTCAAACAGGCAACACAGCCTGCTTTAATACTCCCCAGGCAGCTGCAGGGGAGGGGGTGTTTTCCCATCATAGCCAGCATGATTGGTCCTCTCTCGTGTGGAGGAGCTCTATGTGCATGTCTAAGCATGTACATAAAGCCCTAAGTATTTATTACTATTTTTTATTAGTACCTAGCTTGCTTCCAGGGACATCAAAGTGAAGTTCATGGTTCTCCCGCTCCTTAGTTATTTATTTAATTATCAATCTCCTTCCACACACATGGCTCAAAATTATGGACAAACTGCACCAAAAACCGCTCAAAGCAACACAGAAAATAACAGCATGGCTGAGTGTAGATTTGAATCCTGGACTCCCAGGTCCCAATTTGACACTCTAACCACTTTATTGGGTCCTCCCTTAACATACAAGCCAGCTTTCCTTTAAAAGCTTTTAACAAATGTGCACATAGGGCTCTGCCATGCTATTTCCCCGGTCCTTGCATTACTTTGCTGCTGTCTCTGCTGCTCTCTCAGGGTCTGGCAGTTAATCTCAGGTGAAAGAGCTTCACCCCAGGCACTGCAATATGTTTCCATCCGGGTAACTGTGCAGTTTGCAGTCTCCGTCCCTTCCTGGTGGCAGTCATGAGTGATGAAGGTGGGGGAGAACAAAAATATAAAATGTCTTAGAGCTCTGTATGGCTGGGGATTCCATTTCCTTGTGGAGTACATGTTCCCATATGTACCTACTACCTTTAGAAAGTATTGTATCACACAAAGCAACCAAGCCACAAAACTGTTGTCTATCAAGATGATCCTCTTCCAGCAAACACTCAACCCACCCAACTCCACAGTTTTCCATTTTTCTTTTTCATAGAATCATAGAATCATAGAGTTGGAAGAGACCACAAGGGCCATCGAGTCCAACCCCCTGCCAAGCAGGAAACACCATCAGAGCACTCCTGACATATGGTTGTCAAGCCTCTGCTTAAAGACCTCCAAAGAAGGTGACTCCACCACTCTCCTTGGCAGCAAATTCCACTGTCGAACAGCTCTTACTGTCAGGAAGTTCTTCCTATTGTTTAGGTGGAATCTTCTTTCTTGTAGTTTGGATCCATTCCTCCATGTCCGCTTCTCTGGAGCAGCAGAAAACAACCTTTCTCCCTCCTCTATGTGACATCCTTTTATATATTTGAACATGGCTATCATATCACCCCTTAACCTCCTCTTCTCCAGGCTAAACCTGCCCAGCTCCCTTAGCCATTCCTCATAAGGCATCGTTTCCAGGCCTTTGACCATTTTGGTTGCCCTCCTCTGGACACGTTCCAGTTTGTCAGTGTCCTTCTTGAACTGTGGTGCCCAGAACTGGACACAGTACTCCAGGTGAGGTCTGACCAGAGCAGAATACAGTGGCACTATTACTTCCCTTGATCTAGATGCTATACTCCTATTGATGCAGCCCAGAATTGCATTGGCTTTTTTAGCTGCCGCGTCACACTGTTGGCTCATGTCAAGTTTGTGGTCAACCAAGACTCCTAGATCCTTTTCACATGTACTGCTCTCAAGCCAGCTGTCACCCATCTTGTATTTGTGCCTCTCATTTTTTTTGCCCAAGTGCAATACTTTACATTTCTCCCTGTTAAAATGCATCTCGTTTGTTTTGGCCCAGTTTTCTAATCTGTCAAGGTCATTTTGAAGTGTGATCCTGTCCTCTGGGGTGTTAGCCACCCCTCCCAGTTTGGTGTCATCTGCAAATTTGATCAGGATGCCCTTGAGTCCATCATCCAAGTCGTTGATAAAGATGTTGAATAAGACCGGGCCCAAGACAGAACCCTGTGGCACCCCACTAGTCACTCTTCTCCAGGATGAAGAGGAACCATTGATGAGCACCCTTTGCGTTCGGTCAGTCAGCCAGTTACAAATCCACTGAGTGGTAGCATAGTCAAGTCCGCATTTTACCAGCTTCTTTACAAGAATATCATGGGGCACCTTGTCAAATGCCTTGCTGAAATCAAGGTAGGCTACATCCACTGTGTTCCCTTCATCTACCAGGCTTGTAATTCTGTCAAAAAATGAGATCAGGTTAGTCTGACATGACTTATTTTTCAGAAATCCATGCTGACTATTGGTGATCACAGCATTCCTTTCTAGGTGCTCACAGACTGTTTGCTTAATGATCTGCTCCAGAATCTTCCCTGGTATTGATGTCAGACTGACTGGGCGGTAATTATTTGGATTCTCTCTTTTCCTCTTTTTGAAAATAGGGACAACATTTGCCCTCCTCCAGTCTGCCGGGACTTCGCCTGTTCTCCAGGAATTCTCAAAGATGACTGCCAGTGGTTCTGAGATCACATCTGCCAGTTCTTTTAATACTCTTGGATGCAGTTCATCTGGCCCTGGAGACTTGAATACATCTAGACTAGCCAAGTATTCTTGTACTATCTCCTTAGTTATTCTGGGCTGTGTTTCCTCTGCTGATCATTTGCTCCAAATTCTTCAGGTTGGGCATTGTTTTCTTTATCAGAGAAGACTGAGGCAAAGAAGGCATTGAGGAGTTCAGCCCTTTCTGTGTCCCCTGTTTGCATTTCACCATCTTCTCCTCTTAGTGACCCCATGGTTTCTTTGTTCTTCCTTTTGCTACGAACATACCCATAAAAGCCTTTTTTTTGTTGCTTTTAACCTCTCTAGCAAGCCTGAGTTCATTCTGTGCTTTAGCTTTTCTGACTTTGTGTCTACACGTGCTGGCTATTTGTTTGAATTCCTCTTTGGTGGTTTCCCCCCTTTTCCATTTTTTGTACACATCCTTTTTTAATCTTAACTCAGTTAAAAGTTCTTTAGATAGCCACCCTGGCTTCTTTAGGCACCTTCCATGTTTCCGTCTCATTGGTATTGCCTCAAGTTGTGCTTTTACTATCTCCCTCTTAACAAACTCCCAGCCAAGTCAAGAAATTGAGTCCTAGTAAGCTTGGCTGCTCCTTTCCGCTGTATAGTAAACTTCAGAAGAGCATGATCACTCGCGCCTAATGATCCTTCCACTTCTACCCCACTAACCAGGTCATCAACATTGGTTAGGACCAGATCTAAAATGGCTGTTCCTCTTGTTGCTTCTCCCACTTTCTGGACAATGAAGTTGTCTGCAAGGCCAGTGAGGAATCTGTTTGACCTTATGCTCTTGGCTGAGTTTGACATCCAACAAATATCCAGGTAATTGGAGTCCCCCATTACTACTGTCTCCCTTCCTTTTGCATGCTTGGCCATCTGTTCCAGGAAGGCATCATCTATGTCCTCCGTTTGGCTTTGGGATCTATAGTAAACTCCCACAATGAGGTCCCTGTTATTCTTCTCTCCCTTAATTTTGACCCAAATGCTCTCACTTTGGCTTTGAGGTTCTGAATCTTGGATCTCTTCACAGGTATACACATCCCTGACATATAACGCCACTCCTCCTCCTTTCTTGTCTGGTCTGTTTCTCTGAAATAGATTGTATCCCTCCATTATTACATTCCAATCGTGGGACTTATCCCACCAGGTTTCAGTGATGCCTATTATGTCATATTTAGTTTGCTGTACCAAGAGCTCAAGCTCATCTTGTTTATTTCCCATGCTTTGTGCATTAGTGTACAGACGCTGAAGTCCATTAATCATTCCCCCGTGTCTCTTATTTAAGGATTTTTTCCTCCCACCACTAGGTCTGCGTGCTGTTTGCTCCATTTGGTCTATGACATTTGGATGATCATCTTCATCAATTGATAGACTCCTACCTTCAGGAGCACTGTCTCCCTCCCCCACATTAGTCAGTTTAAAGCCCTCCTGATGAGGTTTCTGAGATTTTTGGCAAAAACATTCCTCCCAACCGTTGTGAGGTGCAGCCCATCGCTTGCCAGAAGTCCATCTTCAAGAAACTGCAGTCCGTGATCTAAGAATCCAAACCGTTCCTGTTTACACCATTTGCGAAGCCAGCTGTTCACTTCCACTATTTTTCCCTCTCTCCCTGGGCCACGTCATTCAACTGGGAGGACAGATGAGATGACAATTTGTGCATTTAATTGCTTCAATTTCCTGCCCAGAGCCTCATAATCTCTTTTGATCTTCTGGAGGCTATTGCTTGCAGTGTCATTGGTTCCCACATGAACCAAGAGGAAGGGGTATTTGTCAGTGGGTTTTATGATTCCTTGCAGTTGTTCAGTTACATCTTGGATCTTAGCCCCGGGGAGACAGCACACTTCCCAAGACATCTTGTCAGGCCCACAGATCACTGCTTCTGATCCCCTCAGTAGGGAATCCCCTATCACCACTACACGCCTCCTCTTAGGTTTGGTCGGGGTTCTTCCGTGAGCTGTCCATTCCAAGGTCGCCTGCACATTCCCTGAGGACTGACTTTGCTGCTCGTCTTCATATACCTGATCGACTGTAATGAGGGAGAGATCCTCAAATGGAGTCTGCTCTTTGTCTTCCATGCTAGGGGAGAGGACCTCAAAGCGATTGTGTATTTCTAAACAATCAGAGCAAACCCTGGGCCTCCTAATTCTTTGAGTCACGTTTCTCCATATATCTGGCTCCTGTGTTGGTGAACTAGCCTCCTTCTCAGGGGAGTCCCCTGTCTCCTCCTTGGTGGAGACGGTGTGCTCTGTTGCTTCCAAGAAGAGCTCCAGCTCTCTAATTCTTTGGAGTGTAGCTACACGTTCCTCCAGTTGCTGGACTTTGTCTTCTAAGAGGGCAATCTACATGCAATTGCTGCAGGTAAAGCTGCCTGCAACCTTTGGCAAGATGGCTGTGCTGGTCCGGGGGGGGGAAGGTTACCATGGGGCGAGGTCCAGGACCTGAGTTGAGGGTCAGCAGACAGTCCTCCTCGGGCGAAGCGGGGTCCACAGAGGGAAGCCGGGCAAGGACAGGAACTCTGGGGGAAACAGGACTGGATGCTGACCAAAACAGCTCATCAATGACGTTGCTCCCGCAACCTGGGACCGGGCTGACTGGCCTTTATCTTCTCTGAGGCCAGGGGCGGTCGCGGCCCCCAGGAGACCCGCCTCTCCTGGCCTTAAGGCAAGCACTCCTCCTGGGAGAAACCAGTTCCCTTCGCCTCTCTGCCCTGAGCCTCTGCAGTTCAGGAGAGGCTGAATGGTTACTGGACCTAGGGGGAGACTCACCTGTAGGTACTGAGTCCTCAACCACCTCTGGAGCCAGAGTGGATTCACCTGGTTCCTGCTCCTGAGGATCCAGCACAGGTGCAGGCGCTTCAGAATCAAGGCCCTGCCCCAGTTCAGCCGGCCCTGGAGGCGGGGACTCCTGTGCAGGCTGGGATTCCTCCGGTTCAGCCTCTGAATCGGATTCCCAGGCCATCACAATGGCAAACATTGCACAGGAACTGCAGGCAACTGCAGCTGTTCCCTCCCCCTCCATCTTGAGAACGTGTCGTTGGGGGTGGCTACAGCGGTCCTCCATCATAAAAAACGTGAAGACAGGACAAATAACTCCCCCCCCCAAAAAAAACCTAGGTCTCCCCCAACAAACGTTTGAGACTAGCTCCCCTAAATCTAAAAGATGGATCAAACTGCGTGCGCCGCTGCCCTGCAAACTCTGATAAGCTCCTCCCACAGCTAATCACCTGCCTCAACAGAAACCCTGCCCCCTCTGACCTTTGCACAGGGAGAGCAGCTAATCAGCCACAAAGAAACACACGCACAAGAAAACCCTTTTTGCTCCTTCTTCAGCTGCTGCCCTGCAAGCTCTGCTGACAGTAAATGTGGTTAGTAGTCCTCATTGCGCCGGGGGGGGGGGGGGTTGGAGGGGAGGGGGGGAAAGTGCTATTCCCTTAGGGCTGTTTTTTTTCCCTGCTTCTGCAGACTACATGGTTCCCCTGAGCATGCTAATACATCTCCCTTGTTTCTCGGGTTGGTTTGTGTTTATTGAGCATTCATCCTGATTTCCCTCTGAGGAGGTTAGACAATGAGCATTCATCCTGATTTGCTGGCAGGGAGTTTAGACGAAGTCCCACCAAGCCAAGTGCTACTCTCTGTTACTTTCCTTAATGCAGAAACTTCCATCTTTGGGGGGAAAGACTCGCAAATAACTATAATTCTGTTATCTGAATTTTCGAGCATGTGCTTGAATCCTGATCACAGCAATGGCCTGGAAATGCCTTCAGCGACCCTGCACTGGTTCCATTTCTGTCGTCACTTCCCCCCTGAGTTTGCTGTTAGAAGGAGCGATTCTTATTGTCCTGTACCAATTCCATTCTGCAAATGAGAATGATAATCTGGATTTACAAAATGGAATTCCACTACCCAGAATGAAGCCTGATCTACCAAATGATGCTTCTTTGTCTGCAATTGCAGCTTTATTAAGTACCTGTATGTCACTGTGTATTTTTGTGATGGCCTGGGAATCCGATTCAGAGGCTGAACCGGAGGAATCCCAGCCTGCACAGGAGTCCCCGCCTCCAGGGCCAGCTGAGCCTTGATCCTTGAAGCGCCTGCACCTGTGCCGGATCCTCAGGAGCAAGCACCAGGTGAATCCACTCTGGCTCCTGAGGTGGCTGAGGACTCAGTGCCTACAGGTGAGTCTCCCCCTGGGTCCAGTAACCCTTCAGCCTCTCCTGAACTGCAGAGGCTCAGGGCAGAGAGGCAAAGGGAACTGGTTTCTCCCAGGAGGAGTGCTCGCCTTAAGGCCAGGAGAGGCGGGTCTCCTGGAGGCTGGGACCACCCCTGGCCTCAGAGAAGAAAAAGGCCAGTCAGCCCGGTCCCAGGTTGCGGGAGCAACGTCGTTGAAGAGCTGTTTTGGTCAGCATCCAGTCCTGTTTCCCCAGAGTTCCTGTCCTTGCCCGGCTTCTCGCTGTGGACCCCGCTTCGCCCATGGAGGACTGTCTGCCAACCCTCAACTCAGGTCCTGGACCTCGCCCCACGGTAACCTCCCCCCGGACCAGCACAATTTTACTCGCCCGTTCTCCATCTCCCTGCAAATCCTACATGCCTACTGGGCTTTCCTGGGGTAATCCCCTTTCTACCTCTGGGTCTTCTGCAAGACACCCCTTCCCTCCGCATCCTCTCACTGCATCATGCAGCTTTCCTGAAAGTTTCCAGATACTGCCTTTGGCAGATACCTTCCATGTGCTCAGATGTTGACACCGGAGCCCAAATTTGTGAGCCTTTTTTTTTAATCCGTTCCAGAGCTGACTGTCTTCTTTCCCAGGCTGCCCTATCACACACGCCCCAAGCGCCGACTTGGTGACTCTGAGCCAGCCAGCCCTGCTGGAGCCAGCAAACGGCTTCTTCTTTCAGCACACATGCTCCCCTGATTGGATCCGCTGCTGCACATTGTATTCCTCCGGCACCTCCTCAGAAGGCCCAGGGACCCATCTGTCAGCCGGCAGCACATCAACAGGCCTTGTGGCGCTTCTTCCCCCCCCCCCTACTACCGCCCTCTGTGCCCCCGCTTCCTCCACCCATTCATTCCCCTCCAGGACCTAGAGATGAGAATCCTCTCACCATTCACTATTCCATGTGAAATTTGGACCTACCAATCAGGACCAGTTTGGGGTCCTCTGCTCTTTTTGGTGGGGAAGACAAAAGCTGCATTAGTTGCAGTGATTATTCCCCTTGTCCAACAACAAAAGAAGTAGCTGTGCAGAGGAAGAGAGGAATAGGACCAATGAAGGGGGCAGCCAGAGACGAGGGGAGTCCCTGGGGAAGAGAGGGGTCCTACATAACTTGGGGTGCCATACAGGGTGAGAGTGCAGCACGAGGATGTGGGGGGTTGCGGCACCCAAAATGGTTGCTGAGATCTCATGTGAAAAAGCAGGATGTCCCTTTTTTCTGGGGCACTTGGAAGGTATGGAACTGTAGAGTTGGAAGGAACCCTCAGGAACATCTAGTCCAACCCCTGCAATGCAGGGATCTCAACTAAAGCATCCATGACAGGTAGCCATCCACCATCTTTTGTCAAACAGCTCTTACTGTCTGAAAGTTATTCCTGATGTTCAGTTGGTATCTCATTTCATATAACTTGAATCCATCAGTTCCCATCACCCAAAAGTTCTTGGGAGATAGTTCCAGAATACTAATGCATTTCAACATTAAATAAACAAGAAAACAAATCAAAAGAACCTTTAACATCAATTGGTTAATTTCTGAAATCTTTTTATCAATATTTTCAATCAATATTTTGTACTGTGATGTAAACAGCTGAGAGATACCTTTCTGATTAAGCAGCGTATGAATCTTGCAAGTGTCCAATTTGTACCTATTAGTTCCCATGTCCACAACCTTCTTTAAACAACCATAACAAAAAGCCTCCTCTGTCTGCAGCCACCCTTGCTTTGTGCTTCCACCCAGTGTTCCCACAAGCCCCCACCCTCTTGCACTGCTGTCCTGACTGCCCACTGCATGAGATGCAGCTGTGAGCCTTGGCACTTCTATCTGTCAGGAAGGAGAGCCCTCTGGCCACTGCCCTTTGTCATACAGAACAGGCTCCAAACATCCCTGCCTTCCCCCCACAGTGCTAGTGCCATCACTCAACTTGACAGGCGTGGGCCAAGAGACAGGCCAGCATGATCACTGGCCAGGCCAGCAGGATGCAGGGCCTGCCATTGCTGTGCCTCTTGAGCAGCTAACACCTGATTCCCCCTTTAATTGTATCTTCCCCACACTTCCCCAGTGTCATGCTAATCGGAGCCCATTTGCTGCAGCTGCCTCTATTCAATTAGGGCCATCACATAATATGCAGTAATTCTATTTCCATGCAGAATCTCAGGCCCTCTTGGGCATAGGGTGCAGGGGCTGGGGGAAAGGGGGGAAAGGCATGCAGTGGAAATGTCCTTTGCCAATATTTACTTCTGCATTTTGATTCCATTTTTCTTTTTGAGAGAGGGTGGGCTAGGGCAGGAGATTGGATTAGCCTCTATTGTAGGAGCTAAGAAGTAGAGGAGCACAGCAACCAAGCATGCATGAGAGGATGGCCACCATTAGCTAAGGGAATTTGCATTAGGCACTGAACATATAGGGTGACCCAACCAAAGGAGGGTCACCCTATATACAAAGGAGCATGATGGCCCTGTGTTCTAACAGTTGTGAAGGAGAGAAAATTTTCACTGCTGGAACTTGTTCTGTGGAGAGGAGAAACACTGACTACTTTGCAAGAAAGGAAGAGGAGCTGTCAGGTCTGACCCTTGTGATGGCCAGAGCCTACGGGCCTGTAAGGAGGCTGTATTTGAGGACGCTGAGACTTCAAGGGTGGTGGGACTAGACTCATGTCATTTCTAAGGGCCCGTTATAGGATTACCTGATTGCACATGGGCAAAACTAGGAATAGTGAGAAAAGATGCAAGATTCTGGGTTTGAAAAGGGCCACAAAGTTATATATTGCCCAAATGGATCTGCAACAGAAGACGATCAGTTTAACCATCCACCAAGGCAGTAAAGGCCACCTCCCCTTGTCTCATTCCCACAACTTTGGCCATCTCATACTGGCTCTGAAACCCAACAGCAGTTGCAGCTCAAGCCATTTCTCCAGGTTCTCCATGTATATTTATTCATGACAGCATAACAAAGCATAAGAAAAATCCCGCTGGATCTGGCCAAAGGCACATCTACGGCAGCATCCTCTCCTCACAGTGGCCAACCAGATGCCTGTGGGAAGCCCACGAGCAGCACCTGAGTTGCCCCAGCCACTTTTGCACCTCTCTCCACGGCTCCACCCACCACTGGTATGTGGCCCCCTGGAAGGCTGACTATAAAGGAATGTGGCCCTTGATTCTGTAAAGGTTTGTCTACCCCTGCCTTAAAGGGTCACTGGATAGTGTGAGTGATGGACTTTGAATACTTGATACTGCTATGCAAATGTTAAGTATTATTATTACTGCTATGGTGCCTTCTCCTGGGATGTGGCATGAAAGCTTCTGCATTTTGTTCAGCGTCAGCTCAAGACATGGTTAGTGACCCTCTGGAATGCCAAAGTTTTTTTCAAGAAAATAAAAAGTTTGGATAAGTATCTGTCTGGAGGGGGACTTGGACAAAGTGATCCATTTGATCCATTTTCTATTCTGTATGAGAACACCGAGCAGCTGAAGGCAGAAGTCGTCAGTTTGCCCCCCCTCCCCCCAGCTCTTCTCCAGAATCAGAGCCACTGTTGCCATTACGCGGCATCCAGGGTTCAGCAGTTGGTGAGTCTCCGTGGCCCAGCAGGCTGAGCTGCCTGCTTAGCATCTGAATGAGCTTTAGAAAGCTAACATGATTTGATTTAAGGGTTTCAATAGCCCAAACAATGTTCTCTCACGGGCAGGAAGTCCCATGGGCCTTAGGGGGGTTGACTTGCAAGAGGGTCTCTACACCCTCCTCTGTCTCCTCCCTCCCCTGCTTCTAAGACAGGGTCTGAGGGTCACACTCTTCACTAACTAGAAGGCAAAAGCCCACAGTGGTTCAGTTTTGATTTACTGTGAAACCGTAGTTGCTGTTACCATTAATATTATTAAATAGATGGCAAATGTCTAGAGTGTATCAGGTATGACATTGTAGTATTAGTTACTATTATTGATATTAATATTATTTAATAGATGACAGAAGCTCAGAGTGTTGCAGATATGACATTGCAGAACTTATATATCATGTAATATCTTCCATCAATTTCTAATACATAAAAATGTCCATAAATTACAGGTCTTTGGGTGTGTATTGTTCTGGCACTGCTGTTGTATTCTTCTTGCTTTATCTGCAATGTAGAAGCAGAGAGGCAAATCTAACACTGATTAGGCACATGAGAAACATTACATTAAAGGCAGGCACTGGTATCTTTCTACAGAGGACTAGACTCAGCTGATGGCCAGATTAATCTGTGTTTGGGACTGAGATGGCAAAGACTATTTTAGATAGTAGCTGCCTAACTTATGAGAAGAGAACTCAGTTCAAGGCCAATCTTTGCTCTCTTGTCTACTTCTGATGATCCTCTGTCCAGACACAAATCACCCTGGCCTTGGCTTATGAACAGGCTCAAGACCTTAGGTAACCCAGACCCCACCTAGCCTTGAGGCCAAGAGCTGTTTCTGTGCAGACAGCTGAAGTCTAACAGTTCCCATCTGCAAATGGTAGTGAAATGCATCCTGAGGTCTGCCCCAGGGGGTTCTGCAAGCTGGCATGGGTCTTACATAAAGGTACACTAGATGGAGCACAAAACCGTCATCTATGAGCAGTCAAGGCAAGGACAGAGTGAGGCATCCCCATGGGGTGAGTCTTCATACTAGATGTTTTGAAACCTAGCAGAATTAAGTGCTTAAGTCAAAAAATTAAAAATGGACTGTGTACAAAAAATAGATCTCATATTTCTGAAACTTCATAAACTAAAAAAGCAAAAAACCCGAATATGGCCATATGCAAAATGTTGATGTAGCTCATAGCATATTTTGAGATAGTCTGGAAGCACCCTAAACTATCTACCATATTTTTGGGTGGGATTCAATCACATGCCAGCAAATCTGGATTGCACAATTATTCTTGATCTAGAGGTCTTGTGCAACAAACCTGCTTCCTCCAAAGATGGCCTTTTTGCAATAAGAAAAATGGTGGGGAAACAAACTGAAAGGTGTGTGATAACACTTGCTTTAACATAAGGTTATCAGCTCTCTCTGCAAACAAATCAGAATGAATGCTCATTTAACAGATGGTCTGGAAGTGCCCTCACTTGCCTTTAAAATACACTTTAACCACCCCTGCAATCCCAGCCCCACTTACCTGGGAGTAAAAAAAGGTAAAGGTACCCCTGCCCGTACGGGCCAGTCATGACCGACTCTGGGGTTGCGCGCCCATCTCGCTTAAGAGGCCGGGGGCCAGCGCTGTCCGGAGACACTTCCAGGTCACGTGGCCAGTGTGACGAAGCTGCTCTGGCGAGCCAACACCAGCGCAGCACACAGAAACGCCGTTTACCTTCCCGCTAGAAAGCGGTACGGTACCTATTTATCTACTTGCACTGAGTAGACACCATAGGAACATGCTGTAAGATGCTGCTCACATAGCCTTTCACTTTGAGCCCCCCCCCTTTCCACTCTTTTGCTGATAAGCAGGTTTAACTGTATTTGAGGCCAGGAACAGGAATTCACAAGCTCATTTGATGCTCATTTTGCAGCTTTAGTCAAAGAAGTGCCTTCTCACAAATCAATGAGGCACACTCCCAGGTAAGTGAGTTCAGGACTTCAGCCTTAACCATCTCTTGCATGAAGCAAGCAAAATGTGGATCAGTTAAGTATGGGTATGTGTATGGGTGTGAGCATGTGTGATAGTAAAATAAATAAACAAATAATCAGCAGAATTGAGCCGCTCATGAAAGTATTGAGTTTACTACAACAACCAATGCATCTGAATTAAAAGCTGTAAAAATGAGTCAACTTCATAAATGTTCATCCTTCCTAATAAGGGTGTCATGCCAAAAGTTCAGCCTTTTCTCTCGGCTGCATGGTACTTCTGTTTTACTTCTAAGCAATCTGGCTTTTGCTGCCCTCTGCTGAAAAGAAGATGACACTCCTTCTTCTGAATGTTTCTTATTCAGCTCAGGCCAGATCTGGCAGATGATGTGGACTTCCTATCAAAAGTAGCAATTCCACAAATCTTCCTGCTCAGTCCATGCCTTCCACTAATATGTAATACTGCAAAACATCTAGCCATATTTCCTTCAAAGAGCTCAAGGTGGTCCCACTTTATGAATGTCTAGTATGCAAAAATTCACTCATCCAGTGTAAGGAATTAGTACCCAAACTTCACTATACAGTACATACTGCAGATTCAAATAGCTGAACAGAGAGCATTCCTTGCTTGCCTTTTGCTGGTTGGCTGAAGAGCAGAGGGAGGGAGGGGGGTGTTTGGACACATCAAAGAGCATTTTTTTCTGGGTTTCCCTGGTTTTTATTTAGTTTGGGGGGATCAAAATTTTGTGGTTGGGAACACAATAGAAATTCTCCCCTAAGAATAAATGGAAATGGTTGATCCGTTATGCAAGTGCTTGCCTAATGAACAATTTCCAGGGAATGCAAAACTTGTGTGCACATGGGACTCTCACGCCCCATTTTATCCCCACAACAACCCTAGGAAGTCGGTTAGGCTTGAAGAGAGAAACAGCCCAAGGTTACCCAGGGAGTTTCAAGGATGAGTGGGACTTGATCCCCAGTCTCCTAAATCCTAGTCTGACACTCTAACCACTACACCAAACTGCCTTGGAGGGGGAGATATGGGAATTAACTGAATATGCCTATTAGAATTGAAATACTGGAAATGCTGCTTTGGGTGCCAGTATCACATCTCCAGTATCATCTAGTGCCATCCTTAGTCTGCCTGTTTGAAGGGCTGCTTCACCCATTAGACTCACACTGACTGAAAGCACATGCATTGTGCAAGAACACTTGCCAACCAATTGGGATTGCTTGCAGCACTTTGTCTAGTGTGTGCTCAGTGGCAAACTCAGTTGTCTCCATAATATGTGAAGCAACCCCAAGGTACACTACCTTCTCTCCTGCCTGCCTGCTTTGCCGGAATGATATGGTTAGCTTCTTAGGTGAGAAGCCAGCTTTTCAAAGGTGATGTTCTGCATGTAGAAGCTCCTGACTCCCAGGGCAGTTTCCTATATCTTTTTTTTAAAAAATAATATTTATTACTTTTAAACACTACAAAAAATGAAAGAAAAAAGAAAAAAGAAAAAAAGACAATACAATACAATATAAAAACATTACACAACACTAACACAATAAGCTAAACAAAACAAAACAAAAACAATTTAACATGCATCATACAATTTCAATGTCATATCTTTCATTTACTTGTTTCAACGACCTCCTCACACCTCCCTTTTTGTATTCCACTTCTGTTAATTGTTTCAGCAATTCCTTTCCATCTTTCTCTGTTTTCTGTCCTATATTTATCTTAACATATTCTAAACTTATTTTTCCCTAATACTCTAATAATCTATCTATACTTAATTCCTTATAACATTTCTACTAAAGCCATATAACTTCATTCCAACATTTTTCCAACATTCGTCAATTTTACAATATTTCTATAAATAGTCTTTAAACTTTTTCCAATCTTCTTCCACCGTCTCTTCTCCCTGGTCTCGGATTCTGCCAGACATTTCCGCCAATTCCATATAGTTCATCAACCTGGTAATCTTCTGTCCGATGCTCTTAACTCTTTTCCAAGTCCCTTCTGCAAGTCTTCTTCGTATTTATACATGCACTTTACTTTGTCTTCTACTGATCTTATTTTTATTTTCCTTCCTTTAAGGCTGAAGAGTAGATCTCGGGGAAACTCCCACCTAAAGATGATTTTGTTCCTTCTCAATAGGGCAACCAAATCTCCGTAGTTAAACCCAAAATCCAAAAGATATTTTGGGACGTCTTTCAAAATTTCCACTATTGACTGTTGTTCTTCTAGGTTCTTCTGGTAGTTCCAACAGTGTCTTATTTTTTTCTTCTCTTTTTTCCTCCTCTTCCAAGTCTGAAGGCCCTCACAATTTTAATCTCTTCTTGACCCAAGTCCAAGTCCCAAAAATCAGCAAATTCCTGCGTGGTGAAATCCATCAAACTCTCCTTCTCCAGTTCAAGTAGGGCTCTAATCCTCAAAATCTGATTTTCTTTAAATTCAGTCGTAGAAGGCATCGACTTATGGTCATCAAATTGCATCTGTAAGGCTGGGACTCTCTCTCTCTCCAACTGTGTTACTTTAGGTTCAACGGCAACAACTTTCTCCCTAGCCTTCTCCGCAGTTTGCCATGTCAAAGTAGATTCCTGTATCAATTTCTGAACAGTTTCTGTATTGATGTTCACTTTTTGTCCCAAATTATCAATTTTGATAGTTACCACATCCACCTTCTTGTTAAGCTGTTCCAGTGAGTTACTTATCTTACTTAATGCGACCGCTAAGGCCTCTTCTATCGACATTCTTAACCGATTCAAGGTCAGTCCCAGAGTCTCACAGCTTTTTATCTTGCAGCTGGAAATTCCCCCCGATCAGCTCTTGTAACAGTTTCAAAAGCTTCCTCTAGAGGGAAACAGTTTCTATTTGTATTAGTCCTTTTAGACACAGTTCAAACAATAAAGTTAGTTTCAATTTTCAGTTACTTTTACTCCTTTTTGAACGCAGACGGAGACATTGGAAACAATGTATTTCTCTTATTTAACTAACTGTCAGTGAACGTTCTAGTCATGGTCAATGAGCATTCCAAAAGATGTCAGTCTTACTAGCAGCCCGTTTCCAGGTTCGGAGCGGTGGTATTTTAACTTCCTTCACTCTCTCCTGTAAGTATATACAATCCAAAACTTTCCCCCTCTTCTCCTGCTTCCAAGGGGGATTTAATATTTTTTTACTGATGGAAATTTAGTTCTTCACAGTAGGCTTTCCAAGACTTTAGCTTGCAGCCTCTTTGCTTCAGTCTATATACAAAAGGGGAAGGCAGACTTCCTGTTTTGAACCTCCCCGTTTCGGTGCCAAATTAAGACATTTAAAAATCCAATTCTTCACTCTACTCACGGGTAGTTGCTTTAAAATCAAATTGTCTTGGAACAGAAAGTGACTAATTTGAGCACCAACACAGAAATAATTCAGGACCTGGCACAGGGACTTACTTTGGCAGAACAAATGGTGGAGGAAAAGGAGAAAGTCATTGTTTTTGAACCTAAAATAACACAAGCGGGATTCTTAGTTCTACAGAAGCAAATTGAGGACTATAAATTGAGGCCTTTTATGATTGAATCTAGAAAAAGCCAGATTTTGAGGATTGGATCCCGGCTTGGACTGAAGAAGGAAAGTTGGAAAGATCCCTCTATCCAGGGATTAATTGACTTTTGGGACATGGACTTGGATTTGGAGGAGATTGAAGTTTTGGGGGCCTTTGGATTTGGAGGAATCTTGAAATATGTCCTGAAACACTGTATAGACCCTAGCTTCAACTATGGAAATTTGGCTGAACTGTCCAGAAGGAATAAAAGTAATGTTAGGATGGAGTTCTCTCGAGATTTGCTCTCTACCATTAAAGAATATGAAGAAGATCTGCAGAAGGGACCTGGAAAAGAGTTAAGAGCCTTGGACATAAGATCTCCAGGTTGATGGTATAACTTGCTGTTGAAATGGAACACTCAGGATGAAACGGTAAAATCAGCTATGATTAAATGGGCACAAGATGTTGGACATAACATTATGATGGCTGACTGGGAACAGTTATGGACCACAGGTATGAAGTTTATGGCATGTAATGCCTTAAGAGAGAATATAATGAAAATGACATATAGGTGGTACATGACCCCAGTCAAGCTTGCAAAAATTTATCATTTGCCCAAAAATAAATGTTGGAAGTGTAAAGAGATTGAAGGTACATTCTTTCACCTTTGGTGGACATGCCCAAGGATTAAGACTTTCTGGGAGATGATTTATAATGAAATGAAAAAGGTATTTAAATATACCTTTCAGAAGAAACCAGAGGCCTTTCTCCTGGGCATGGTCGGCCAATTGGTGTTAAAGAAGGATAGAACTTTCTTTATGTATGCCACAACAGCAGCAAGAATACTTATTGCAAAGTACTGGAAGACACAAAATTTACCTACCCTGGAAGAATGGCAGATGAAGGTGATGGACTATATGGAACTGGAGGAAATGACTGGCAGAATCCGAGACCAAGGAAAAGAGTTGGTGGAAGAAGATTGGAAGAAATTTAAAGTTTATTTACAGAAACATTGTAAAATTAAGGAATGTTAGAAGGATGTTGGAATGAAGTTATGTGGTTTTAGCAGAAATGATATAAAGGATTAATTAAAAATGGATAGTTAATTGGTGAAAGAAGAGAGTGTAAAATTACAGTATGTTAAGATAAATTATTAGGCCAAAAACAAAGATGGAAAGGATTTGCTGAAATATCTAATTGAACTAGAATACAAAAAAAGGGAGGTGTGAGGAGGTCAAGGAAATAAGCAAATGAAAAATAAGTTATGGGAAGGTTTGATTTGTTTTTTTTTCTTTTTCTTTTTTCTTTTTTTCATAATTGTTTGTATTTTTCTGGAGTTTTTTTTTTTTTTTTGCTTGTCTGTATTCATGGTGATGTATTGTCTTGTTTTTTCTTGCTTAATTTAGTGTTTTCTTTTTGTAATTTTTAAAACTGGAATAAATATTATTTTTTAAAAAAAAGATCTCCAGGTTGATGGACTATATGGAATTGACGGAAAGGACTGGCAGAATCAGAAACCAGGGAGAGGAGTTGATGGGAGAAGATTGGAAAATTTAAAGTTTATATATAGTAATATTGCAAAATTAATGAGTGATAGAAAAATGGTGGATTGATATTTTATGGATTTAGCAGAAATGTTATAAGGAGTTAAGCATATATAAGTATTTTAGTTTTGATGTTAAAATAAGGTTAAAAAAATATGTTATTTATAATATGATAGAGAATAGAGAAAGATGGAAAGGATCTGCTGAAATAACTAGTAGAAGTGGAATACAAAAAGGGAGGTGAGAGGAGGTAGAGGAAACAAGGGAATGAAAGAAAGAGTATCGGGTATGTATTTTTTATTTTTTATTTTTTATTTTTTTAAATAGTTTTTGTTTTGTTTTATTTAGGGTTAGGGTTAGGGAGTGGGTTTGGTTTAGTTTAGTTTAATGGGTTTAGTTTAATGGGTTTAGGTTGTGTTTTGTATTGTTTATATATTTGTCAGAGCTGCCCAAGGTCCCAGCTCACAAAGGACCAACGCCAGGTCGTCGTTATATACAAAAGTCTTTATTGAAGTTCAGTTTCCATTCCAAAGCCGTAGCGCGCAGCTCTACGTCTTAAACCTTAGACCGCCGAAGTTCCGTCTGAATCTCCTCCCCCCTGACACCAGTTTAAGATTCTCGCCCTGCTCCACCTCTTCCTCTGCTCTCTTCTCCTCTGGGTCCTCCTGTCCGCTGGGGCATTCCCCTTTCTGGACTCTTCTGACGCTGAGTCCCCTGACTCCTCCCCCTGTCTCCGGCGGGCTTTAGGACCCGGCTCCCAATCCTCGTTCTCTGCTGCCCCGCGCGCCTGTACTTTTGAACTTGGCTCTCGCGCCAACCCAGTGACCTTCCTCCTGACCGTTGCACTGCTTCTGTCACTGCTTCCCTCTTCCGGGATGCTAGCCGGACCTGACCTCCCCTCCGTTGCCTGACTCTCCGATGGAGGCGTGGTCAGCCCTGACTCCTCTTCTCTCCCTGCTGGGGGAGACGCTACCCCCGATACCTGGGACTCTTCCCCCCCACTATGCTCAGGTGGGGAAGCTGGTCCTGATCTCCAACTGCTGCTCTGGGAGTCCCCGCTGGTCCCTTGCTTCTGGAGTGTCCCCCTTGGGACCCCCCTTGCCCTGGCCACCGGCGCCCCCTTCTGTGAATCTTCCGATTCACTGGAGAGGCTCATGGAATCTCTCGGGTCACTGTCATCTTCTCCTACGCTGCCCTCAGATTCTTCCCTTTCGCTCTCCATCTCCCCTCTTCCCTGTGCTTCTGCTCCTGAGCCCCTGACATCCATCCCCCCCTCGAAGCCCCCCTTCCCCCCTCTCCCTCTTCTGGTGTGAGTTCCGGGTGCTCCAGTGTTGTGGGGGTGAGTGCAGGATACAGTTCGTCTCCCCTGGTGTGCAGCCAGCCGGCTGGATCCTGCCAGTCCGTGACGGGCTCGTTGACGTCGATCTCCTCTGCTTCCATTTCTCTGCAGGTGTGCTCGAACCCAGGATCCTCCCCCAAGACGTCCATGTCCCCCTCTCCCCCTGTTGCCTCGGGTGACGTTGCGTGCAAGGGCCCTCCCGGCAGTTCCCTGCTCCACCCCACTTCCGGTTGATCTTCCCACCAATAAGAGCGGTCTGTGCCAAACCCTGAGATTGATCCCTCTGGGGAGGTAGTCTCTGGCGCCGTTTCCTCAGCTGGTGAGAACCCCTGGAACGTGCTGGCTGAGAGTGTGGGTGTGAAAAGATATTCATCGAAATAATCTGCCGGCATGGGTCTGTGCGGGAAGAGTGCATGAAACTCGTCTTTGAGGTAGTGCTCCTCCACGGCATAGTACGGTACCCACCTGTTGGCGCTGGCCGGGGTACCTTCCCTGGCGAGGAGATATTCAACCCCCTCTTCCCCCCATCTCGAGTCTAAAATCTCTGTGACCTCGTTGAGTGGCTCTGCTCTCGGTGACCCCCCCTTCGTGGGCGCCTCGCTGAGCGGGCCTGGTGCGGTCCCTGGCGCCTGTACTTTTGAACTTGGCTCTCGCGCCAACCCAGTGACCTTCCTCCTGACCGTTGCACTGCTTCTGTCACTGCTTCCCTCTTCCGGGATGCTAGCCGGACCTGACCTCCCCTCCGTTGCCTGACTCTCCGATGGAGGCGTGGTCAGCCCTGACTCCTCTTCTCTCCCTGCTGGGGGAGACGCTACCCCCAATACCTGGGACTCTTCCCCCCCACTATGCTCAGGTGGGGAAGCTGGTCCTGATCTCCAACTGCTGCTCTGGGAGTCCCCGCTGGTCCCTTGCTTCTGGAGTGTCCCCCTTGGGACCCCCCTTGCCCTGGCCACCGGCGCCCCCTTCTGTGAATCTTCCAATTCGCTGGAGAGGCTCATGGAATCTCTCGGGTCACTGTCATCTTCTCCTACGCTGCCCTCAGATTCTTCCCCTTCGCTCTCCATCTCCCCTCTTCCCTGTGCTTCTGCTCCTGAGCCCCTGACAATATTGTATTGTATTGTCTTTTTTTCTTTCTCTTTTGTTTTTTCTCTTCTGTCTTTTTTCCTTTTAAAAGTAATAAATATTATTTTTTAAAAAATAAAATAAAATAAAATTGCCCACAGGAAAAAGTCAGCGCTCTCCGGCAACAGCTATGCGGCTTCGCTCCGTGGAAAAAGCAATAATAGAATCATAGAATCATAGAATCATAGAGTTGGAAGAGACCACAAGGGCCATCGAGTCCAACCCCCTGCCAAGCAGGAAACACCATCAGAGCACTCCTGACATATGGTTGTCAAGCCTCTGCTTAAAGACCTCCAAAGAAGGAGACTCCACCACACTCCTTGGCAGCAAATTCCACTGTCGAACAGCTCTTACTGTCAGGAAGTTCTTCCTAATGTTTAGGTGGAATCTTTTTTCTTGTAGTTTGGATCCATTGCTCCGTGTCCGCTTCTCTGGAGCAGCAGAAAACAACCTTTCTCCCTCCTCTATGTGACATCCTTTTATATATTTGAACATGGCTATCATATCACCCCTTAACCTCCTCTTCTCCAGGCTAAACATGCCCAGCTCCCTTAGCCGTTCCTCATAAGGCATCGTTTCCAGGCCTTTGACCATTTTGGTTGCCCTCCTCTGGACACGTTCCAGTTTGTCAGTGTCCTTCTTGAACTGTGGTGCCCAGAACTGGACACAGTACTCCAGGTGAGGTCTGACCAGAGCAGAATACAGTGGCACTATTACTTCCCTTGATCTAGATGCTATACTCCTATTGATGCAGCCCAGAATTGCATTGGCTTTTTTAGCTGCTGCGTCACACTGTTGGCTCATGTCAAGTTTGTGGTCAACCAAGACTCCTAGATCCTTTTCACATGTACTGCTCTCAAGCCAGGTGTCACCCATCTTGTATTTGTGCCTCTCATTTTTTTTGCCCAAGTGCAATACTTTACATTTCTCCCTGTTAAAATTCATCTTGTTTGTTTTGGCCCAGTTCTCTAATCTGTCAAGGTCGTTTTGAAGTGTGATCCTGTGTTCTGGGGTGTTAGCCACCCCTCCCAGTTTGGTGTCATCTGCAAATTTGATCAGGATGCCCTTGAGTCCATCATCCAAGTCGTTGATAAAGATGTTGAATAAGACCGGGCCCAAGACAGAACCCTGTGGCACCCCACTAGTCACTCTTCTCCAGGATGAAGAGGAACCATTGATGAGCACCCTTTGGGTACTCAATTCGAAGCACCGCGCCACTCACCCCACGTCGCTCCGGATCCCCGAAACCGGGTTTCCCCACGAGTAGGGGAGGCGCAAAAGGTGCCAGCCGAATCCCACGTTCACAGGCTTCACCCGCCTGTGATTTTTAGTGGGTCTCTGCCTTCGTTGTGGCGGCCAGACCCGGATTTCCACCAAGCAAATTCCTCCCGATCAGAGGAATTCCGCCATTACTGGAGGCGCCAACCCGGAAGTCGGCAGTTTCCTATATCCACATGTCCCTATATTTTTGGAGGTTTTCATTCTCAACTGCTAGAGAAGAAATCATCATCGTCCTTGCTATTAGGAACTAAAGGTCACCGGTGGGGGTGGGAATCCAAGAGGTTTGGCTCAAAGACAGCTGGATGGAAGAGGAAGGAATGTTCTGCTCTGGATTACTCCTATGCCTACACATGCAACAACCTCATCTCAACCGCAGACCCCAGTTGTTGAGCTGTGGGCATAGTTTAGCCACTATTTGGATGCTTGGCAGGAGCCTCTGGCATCTGCCTTGGCATTTCCCATGGGTTTGTGGCATGGCTGCCCTGGATGGCATCAGATACTATTTCTGTCTCTGGCACACAGAGCAAAGGAGGCAGCCCCCCCTGCTGCCAACCCCTTCCTTGTTCTTAGCTAGATTTCACATTTGCAGGGATAGCTTTTCAGATGTACAGTATGTGTGCATAGAGAGCACTGCCAAAATACAAAAACCGAAGTGCATTTTTA
This sequence comes from Podarcis cretensis, assembly GCF_951804945.1. Classification (NCBI taxonomy): domain Eukaryota; kingdom Metazoa; phylum Chordata; class Lepidosauria; order Squamata; family Lacertidae; genus Podarcis; species Podarcis cretensis. The sequence continues at coordinate 1,060 of NW_027647825.1, read as the reverse complement.
ACAGCATGTGATTATTTTCATTATGCCTTGTGACAACAACAACAACATTGTTCACAGGTAAAACTGTCTTTTTAAAAGAGATTTGTTTCTCTGACCTGCATATTGCTGGGTGCCCCCCCCCCATCATTTGCAGGCATTGTGGAACTGATTTTCAGGGGCTTGTGAAAGTGGGGAAGTACAGTAGTGAAATTGCTGGCAGCAAAAATGACATGAGTGAGGGTAACTCCTTTGAGATCCTTTAGGGTTCCCATATTTCAAAAAGTGACACAAAAGTTGATGACCTTTTCTTGCAAAATCTCCAGAAATGACACATATGGCAACCCTAGGTCCTTCCTGTAAAGATTTAAGATGGCATCTGGTTAGCTCTTTCATCGAGGCCTCAATAGCGTCACCAACGCTTTTCCTGGGTCTGATATGGGTTGGGGAGGAATGCTTCAGGGAAGGGACTGCTATTTCCTAAGCTACTCTAAGAATTTGAGAGCCTGTAACACACAAAAAATAATATCTGGGTCTGTTTGTGACATTTTCCTCACCTCGATCTTTCCTAGGAATTCATGCTCTTTTTGCACCATCCTATCTCCCCTGCTTTCTCTTGTACCCATCACAAAACAGTAAAGTCTGCCCTTGTGAGCAAACCTCTGCAGCTATCAGTCTGAAATTTGGCAGCCCTTGCTCCCTCAGAAGGTTAACTGTGCCTGAAAATTGCATCTGATTTTATAAAAAGGGACAAAAAATATACCAAGTTTTAGATTTCTCCTGATAGTGAAAGTGGGAGTGGGAACAGAGCTAATTCAGTCCTGACTATCAAGAAAATCAGAGAGACACAGAGCTGCTCCAAAACAGCATTGACCCTTGAATCCAGCAGAGTTCTTTTTATGTTCTTCTAAAATACCATATCTGTTGTTTTTTTAAAATAGGGATAGCCTTACCTGCAATACAATTTTCCTGTTATAAAAATGGTGGGGAGGGTATGATATAAAAGAACCCTTGTGGATCAGACCAAAGGTTCATCTAGTTCAGCATCCTGGCCACACAAAAAAATACCTCTGAGCATCATTGC
>NW_027647826.1:0-96242 GCF_951804945.1 Podarcis cretensis | reverse complement strand
CTCACGAACGGTGACAGCCATGAGTGCGGAGGAGCAGTTGACAGCTCTGCGAACTACAGTTTCCGAACTCACTGCTGCAGTCCTTGCGTCTCAGAAGAAGCATGACGAAATGGAGAAGTGCTGCCAAGACCTGCAAACCAGGTGGGAACGTGCAAGCAGGGAAGGGATTGGACTTGGACGGAGGGGGGGCAGCCTAGTCACCCACTTCGATGGGAACCTGAAGCACTACCCCAGTTTCAGAGCAGACGTTTTGTATGCATTGCACTTGCTTCGTCATGACTTTAAAGATGAGGAGGAGAAAGTGGGGTTTATTGTTTCTCACTTGCATGGGCCGGCCAGAGACTGGTTGCGCAATTTGTGGCGTGAAGATGGCCCTGCCCGCCGCGATGCAGATGAATTCATTAAAGCAATGGATGCCTGCTTCCAGTCAACTGTAGATGTGGATCTTGCACGCAGGGATATTTTTGGATTGCGGCAAGGCAAAGCCACTGTGCGTCAGTACCATTCCAGATTTTTTGCTTTACTGCCTGCGCTAAGCTGGGAGAAGGATTGTGCACCTGTGAGGGATTTGTTCTGGGAGGGGCTCAGCGGTCCCATTAAGGATGAACTTGCCAGGGGAGACAGACCCCGGACCCTGGAGGAGCTTGTGCAGAGGGCTTTGGCGATTGGGATAAGGCACGAGGGACGTCCTTGGCACACTGAGGAAGAACGTCAGGTGCGTCCACCAGCGAGGACGTCTTCTTTCATCCCCAGGGAGTTCAGTCAGTCACATCCTTCGCCACTGGGAAGGCAGGGGGAGGAGCCCATGGAACTTGGTGGTGCTAAGGCTCAAGCAACAGCCAGAGCCCCAGCTTCCGGTGCAGTAAAGGCACAGCCTCCTAGAGGGACCAGGAAGTGTTACATTTGCGACAGTGCACAGCACATGGCGAAAGAGTGTCCCCAGAGGCTGCAGAAACACACTGCAGCTTTAGCAACTGTTGCAGCAGAAATGATGCAAGCAGAGCAACCTCAGGGAAACGACAGTGCCTGGCTGGAAGCAGAGCTGCTGGGGCTCAGCCAGGCGAATCTGTAGAGCAGTCCCCAGCGCTTTTGCAACGCACAGACCCTTTACCACCCAAGCCAGCGGTGCAGCTCACTGCAACACTTCAGTTGCCGAATGGAACCACCCTGGAAGTCCCCATCACGATTGATTCTGGGAGCAACGCAGATTTTGTGGGGACGCACTTTGTCAAGCAGCATCGCATAGCGCTTCTGCCAGCGACAACACCTCTGAACGTAGTCACGGTGGATGGCAGGAAATTGCTAGGAGGACAAGTTGTGCAACAGACGCCTCCCATGGTGATGAGGATTGGAAATCATCGAGAAGTAATCAGCTTCAATGTCACCCGCCTTTCAGACACGCCTATAGTATTAGGCATGAGTTGGCTGGAGAGACACAGTCCTGCTGTAGCGTGGTACCAACGGCAGATCACCTTTTGCTCATCGTACTGTGCTCAACATTGCATCCAGTCCAGCCAGGAGGAGGGAGCTGAGCAGCAGTTGCAACTTGGCATGGTGCAGGCAGTACCCCGCAAGTACGAGGGGTTCCTGGAGGTTTTCTGCGAGAAGGAAGCTGACCAGTTGCCGCCCCACAGGCCTTATGATTGTGCCATCGACCTGGTGCCAGGGGCGCAGTTGCCGACTGCAAAGCTGTATTCCATGTCTGAGGACGAGATGCAAGAACTCAGGGAGTTCATAGAGCACAATTTGAAGCGCGGATTCATCCGAGAATCGAAAGCGGTGGGGGGCAGTCCTGTTTTCTTTGTAAAGAAAAAGGACACGCCCCAAAAAAGACTCATTGTGGACTATCGATTCATAAACAGTAAGACCAAACCCAAGGCCTTCCCCATGCCCAAGATAGATGATCTTCTGGCAACCGTAAGGAAGGGGAAGATCTTCACCAAATTGGATCTACGTGGAGCGTATAACCTCATACGCATCCGGGAGGGCGATGAGTGGAAGACGGCCATGTTCACGCCTCTGGGCACGTACGAATACAGAGTGATGCCATTTGGTCTCCAAAATGGATCTCACGTCTTTCAAGCATTTATGCATCACGTGCTAGCGGGACTTCTCTACAAGAAATGCGTGTGTTTCCTCGACGACATCCTGATCTTTTCGGAAACGGAGGAGGCCCATGAGAAGGACGTAAAGGAAGTCCTGCAGAGACTACGGGAGAACAAGCTCTACGCCAAGTTAGAGAAGTGCCAGTTTGATGTGACGGACGTGGATTTCCTAGGCTACAAGCTGTCCGACAAGGGGCTGGCCATGGACAGCGCCAAGGTCCGCGCGGTGTTGGACTGGAAGAGCCCTCGCAATCGGAAGGAAGTCCAAAGATTCATCGGCTTCGCCAACTTCTACCGCAAATTCATCAGAGGTTTTGCAAAGGAGACGGCAGCGATCACGGACACTCTCAGTTCCAAGAAAAAGAGGTTCGTGTGGACGGAACAGGCGGAGCGCTCTTTTCAGAAGCTTAAAAGCCTTTTCGCCTCCGAGGAGCAGCTGCTGCACGTGAATCCAGGCAAGCCCATACGAGTAGAAACCGACGCGTCAGACAGAGCGGTTGGAGCCGTACTCCTGCAAGAAGATCCACATGGAAACTGGAGACCCGGTGCCTTTTACTCCAGAAAGCTCAGCAAAGCGGAGCAAAACTACACCATATGGGACAGGGAGCTGTTAGCCATTCACGCAGCGTTCAAAGCGTGGCGACATTTCCTCATTGGAGCCAAGCACACAGTGCAGGTCCGCACGGATCACAAGAATTTAGAGTATTGGCGCACGGCGAAACTCCAGAGCCAAAGACACATGCGCTGGGCAGAGTTCTTCGCGGATTTCGACTTCAGGATAGAGTACGTCCCAGGGGACTCCAACGTTATAGCCGATGCGCTCTCCAGGAAACCGCAATATCTTGAGGAAGCGGCGCCAATAGCAGCCAGGCACATTTTTGCACCGCAGGCGTGGGCGTGCGCTGCCATCGCTGTCGACCTGGACGCAGTGCGACGCGCGTTGCAGGTAGATCAGTTTGCACAATCCAAAATAGAGGAGCTGCGTAGGGGTTCGCTGAGAGACGATGAGTTCCAGTTACGCGACGGACTGTTAACTCACAAGGGTGCCCTCTACGTGCCGAGCGACGAGCTCCGAGCAAAGGTTCTGCAGCAATTGCACGACGCTCCCAGTGCGGGCCATTTCGGCAGGGAGAAGACAATAGAACTGGTGGCCAGGGACTTTTGGTGGCCCCAGATGCGAGGAGAAGTAGCGGAGTACGTCGCCAGATGTGACACTTGTCAGAGGTCCAAGCCAGTACACCAGAAGCCGGCGGGCTTGCTGGAACCACTGGAAACACCACAGCAACCGTGGGAGAGGGTGGCGCTGGACTTCGTCACTGACCTGCCCAGTTCCAGAGGCAAGACGGCGGTACTGGTGGTGGTGGACTTGTTCACCAAGATGGCGCACTTCATTCCCTGCGCGAAGGTGGCGACGGCGGAACAGACCGCCAAGCTCTTCATCGACCACGTGTTCCGGGCGCATGGGCTGCCGCGGGCCATCCTGTCCGACAGGGGGCGCCAGTTTATTTCCAATTTTTGGCAGAAGCTCCTAGGTATCCTGCGCGTCAAGATCAACCTAGCGTCGGCAAGACATCCACAAACCAACGGCCAGGCCGAGAGGGTCAACGCGATCATGCAGCAGTACCTGAGATGTTATGCAAATCAGCGACCCACAGCTTGGGTGGACTACCTACCGATGGCGGAGTTTGCCTACAACAACACGAAGCATGCGTCGACGGGGGTGACGCCGTTCTTCGCGAACAATGGACGTCATCCCAGGACCTTCCCGGGGTTCGTAGCACCAAGAGAGGGGGAGCCGCAAGAGGCCGACCAGTTCGCTGCAGAACTACAAGAGGTGCACGAGGAGCTGCGGAGACATTTGGAGCTAGCCAAACAAGCATATAAGGTGCAGGCAGACAAAGGCAGAAGAGTGGGAGAGGACATCCAGGTGGGGGACTGGGTGTGGTTAGCGGCCCAGGCGATGCCAACCAAGTCGTTGGCCAAGAAGAAGCTAGGGCACAGGCAGCTAGGACCATACCAGGTGGAGGCTAAGATCAACCCCGTGGCTTTTCGACTGGCCCTCCCCGAAGGTTCCAGAGTCCACCCGGTTTTTCATAGGTCGGTGCTCACTCCCTACAAGGCCCCGCACAGGTTTCAGGAGTCTGAAACAGTACCGCAGCCACGCACAGAGTCACCTAGGAGGGAGGGATCGCCTAGGGTCGAACCGCTCAACGAGGTCACAGAGATCCTGGACTCGAGATGGGGGGAAGAGGGAATAGAATACTTTCTAGTCAGAGAGGGTGCACCAGTCAGTGCCAGTGGGTGGGTGCCGGACTACGCTTTAGACGAACCTCTTTTAAAGGACGAGTTCCATGCCCTTTTCCCACATAGACCCATGCCAGCCGAGTACTTCGATGACTGGCTCTTTACCCCCACATGTTCAGGCAGCACTTTCCACGGCTTTTCTTCAGCCGAGGAAAGAACGCCGAACTCAAACTCGCCCAGGGGATCGTGTTCGGGGGTGGACACAGAGCCCTCTTATTGGTGGGATGAGCACCCAGAGGAAGCCTGGCGCAAGAAATGGCTGAAGGGGCCTTGGCTGGCAGCACCAGACGAAGTAGCAATGGAAGAGGGAACTGCGAACATTTTGGGTGAAGAACCCGAATTCGAACACACGTACACCGAGCTGCCAGCAGAGGTCATGGACGTAGCCGAACTGTATCCTGCACCTACCTCCGAGGAGCTGCAGTTCCCACAACCCGCACCCGATGGGGGGGAGGGGGGAAGGGGGGGCTTCGAGGGGGGGATGGATGTCAGGGGTTCAGGGAGAGAGGCGCAGAGGAGGGAGGAGACCGAGAGTGAGGGAGAAGGATTCCAGCCTGACGAGGAAGAGGACGACAATGACCCGAGATGGTCCATGAGTCCGTCCAGTGAATCGGAGGATTCCCAAAAGGGAGCCTCCCTGGTCAAGCCAAGGGGAGGCCAAGGGGGAAGCAGTCAGGAGCAGGGGAACGTAGGGGGAACCGCCAGTGGGAGTTGGAGATCGAGACCTGCTTCTCCACCGGAACGGAGTGAAGAGGGTGGAGTTACCAGTGCGTCGGGAGGAACAGAACAAGGAGCAGAGGGGGGAAGGAGATCGGGGCAAGACGTCCTGCCGGAAGGGGCGGAAAGCAGTACCGGGAGCAGTGTGGCTGTTGAAAGGAAGGTCAGGAGCAACGTACGCGCGCCAAGTTCAAATGTGGAGGCGCGCGGAAGTGGGGAGAGCTCTGGGGAGGAGCCTGGTGCTAAAGCACGAAGGAGGGGGCAGCAGGCAGGAGAAGACTCAGCCTCTGGGGAGTCCCGGAAAGAGGGAACACAGGGGGGCAGGAAGACCCTGCGGAAAAGGAAGGAGAGGAAAAGGTGGAGCAGCACAGGCCTCTTAAATTGGTGTAGGGGAGGGACGGACTCAGAGGGGACTTCTAACATCTAAGGGTAACAGATGTGGAGCCACAGAGTTTGGATGTAATGACGACAATGATCTTCAATAAAAGCTTTTGTATATAACTTGGACTGGACTTTGGTCTCTTGTGAGCTGGGACCCAGGGTGGCTCTGACAGTTAGGGTTAGGGTTAGGGTTAGGGTTAGGGTTAGGGTTAGGGTTAGGGTTAGGGTTAGGGTTAGGGTTAGGGTTAGGGTTAGGGTTAGGGTTAGGGTTAGGGTTAGGGTTAGGGTTAGGGTTAGGGTTAGGGTTAGGGTTAGGGTTAGGGTTAGGGTTAGGGTTAGGGTTAGGGTTAGGGTTAGGGTTAGGGTTAGGGTTAGGGTTAGGGTTAGGGTTAGGGTTAGGGTTAGGGTTAGGGTTAGGGTTAGGGTTAGGGTTAGGGTTAGGGTTAGGGTTAGGGTTAGGGTTAGGGTTAGGGTTAGGGTTAGGGTTAGGGTTAGGGTTAGGGTTAGGGTTAGGGTTAGGGTTAGGGTTAGGGTTAGGGTTAGGGTTAGGGTTAGGGTTAGGGTTAGGGTTAGGGTTAGGGTTAGGGTTAGGGTTAGGGTTAGGGTTAGGGTTAGGGTTAGGGTTAGGGTTAGGGTTAGGGTTAGGGTTAGGGTTAGGGTTAGGGTTAGGGTTAGGGTTAGGGTTAGGGTTAGGGTTAGGGTTAGGGTTAGGGTTAGGGTTAGGGTTAGGGTTAGGGTTAGGGTTAGGGTTAGGGTTAGGGTTAGGGTTAGGGTTAGGGTTAGGGTTAGGGTTAGGGTTAGGGTTAGGGTTAGGGTTAGGGTTAGGGTTAGGGTTAGGGTTAGTGTCAGAGCCACCCTGGGTCCCAGCTCACAAGAGACCAAAGTCCAGTCCAAGTTATATACAAAAGGTTTTATTGAAGATCATTGTCGTCATTACATCCAAACTCCGTGGCTCCACATCTGTTACCCTTAGATGTTAGAAGTCCCCTCTGAGTCCGTCCCTCCCCTGCACCAGTTTAAGAGGCTTGTGCTGCTCCACCTTTTCCTCTCCTTCCTTTTCCGCAGGGTCTTCCTGCCCCCCTGTGTTCCCTCTTTCCGGGACTCCCCAGAGGCTGAGTCTTCTCCTGCCTGCTGCCCCCTCCTTCGTGCTTTAGCACCAGGCTCCTCCCCAGAGCTCTCCCCACTTCCGCGCGCCTCCACATTTGAACTTGGCGCGCGTACGTTGCTCCTCACCTTCCTTTCAACAGCCACACTGCTCCCGGTACTGCTTTCCGCCCCTTCCGGCAGGACGTCTTGCCCCGATCTCCTTCCCCCCTCTGCTCCTTGTTCTGTTCCTCCCGACACACTGGTAACTCCACCCTCTTCACTCCGTTCCGGTGGAGAAGCAGGTCTCGATCTCCAACTCCCACTGGCGGTTCCCCCTACGTTCCCCTGCTCCTGACTGCTTCCCCCTTGGGCTCCCCTTGGCTTGACCAGGGGGGCTCCCTTTTGGGAATCCTCCGATTCACTGGACGGACTCATGGACCATCTCGGGTCATTGTCGTCCTCTTCCTCGTCAGGCTGGAATCCTTCTCCCTCACTCTCGGTCTCCTCCCTCCTCTGCGCCTCTCTCCCTGAACCCCTGACATCCATCCCCCCCTCGAAGCCCCCCCTTCCCCCCTCCCCCCCATCGGGTGCGGGTTGTGGGAACTGCAGCTCCTCGGAGGTAGATGCAGGATACAGTTCGGCTACGTCCATGACCTCTGCTGGCAGCTCGGTGTACGTGTGTTCGAATTCGGGTTCTTCACCCAACATGTTCGCAGTTCCCTCTTCCATTGCTACTTCGTCTGGTGCTGCCTGCCAAGGCCCCTTCAGCCATTTCTTGCGCCAGGCTTCCTCTGGTTGCTCATCCCACCAATAAGAGGGCTCTGTGTCCACCCCCGAACACGATCCCCTGGGCGAGTTTGAGTTCGGCGTTCTTTCCTCGGCTGAAGAAAAGCCGTGGAAAGTGCTGCCTGAACATGTGGGGGTAAAGAGCCAGTCATCGAAGTACTCGGCTGGCATGGGTCTATGTGGGAAAAGGGCATGGAACTCGTCCTTTAAAAGAGGTTCGTCTAAAGCGTAGTCCGGCACCCACCCACTGGCACTGACTGGTGCACCCTCTCTGACTAGAAAGTATTCTATTCCCTCTTCCCCCCATCTCGAGTCCAGGATCTCTGTGACCTCGTTGAGTGGTTCGACCCTAGGCGATCCCTCCCTCCTAGGTGACTCTGTGCGTGGCTGCGGTACTGTTTCAGACTCCTGAAACCTGTGCGGGGCCTTGTAGGGAGTGAGCACCGACCTATGAAAAACCGGGTGGACTCTGGAACCTTCGGGGAGGGCCAGTCGAAAAGCCACGGGGTTGATCTTAGCCTCCACCTGGTATGGTCCTAGCTGCCTGTGCCCTAGCTTCTTCTTGGCCAACGACTTGGTTGGCATCGCCTGGGCCGCTAACCACACCCAGTCCCCCACCTGGATGTCCTCTCCCACTCTTCTGCCTTTGTCTGCCTGCACCTTATATGCTTGTTTGGCTAGCTCCAAATGTCTCCGCAGCTCCTCGTGCACCTCTTGTAGTTCTGCAGCGAACTGGTCGGCCTCTTGCGGCTCCCCCTCTCTTGGTGCTACGAACCCCGGGAAGGTCCTGGGATGACGTCCATTGTTCGCGAAGAACGGCGTCACCCCCGTCGACGCATGCTTCGTGTTGTTGTAGGCAAACTCCGCCATCGGTAGGTAGTCCACCCAAGCTGTGGGTCGCTGATTTGCATAACATCTCAGGTACTGCTGCATGATCGCGTTGACCCTCTCGGCCTGGCCGTTGGTTTGTGGATGTCTTGCCGACGCTAGGTTGATCTTGACGCGCAGGATACCTAGGAGCTTCTGCCAAAAATTGGAAATAAACTGGCGCCCCCTGTCGGACAGGATGGCCCGCGGCAGCCCATGCGCCCGGAACACGTGGTCGATGAAGAGCTTGGCGGTCTGTTCCGCCGTCGCCACCTTCGCGCAGGGAATGAAGTGCGCCATCTTGGTGAACAAGTCCACCACCACCAGTACCGCCGTCTTGCCTCTGGAACTGGGCAGGTCAGTGACGAAGTCCAGCGCCACCCTCTCCCACGGTTGCTGTGGTGTTTCCAGTGGTTCCAGCAAGCCCGCCGGCTTCTGGTGTACTGGCTTGGACCTCTGACAAGTGTCACATCTGGCGACGTACTCCGCTACTTCTCCTCGCATCTGGGGCCACCAAAAGTCCCTGGCCACCAGTTCTATTGTCTTCTCCCTGCCGAAATGGCCCGCACTGGGAGCGTCGTGCAACTGCTGCAGAACCTTTGCTCGGAGCTCGTCGCTCGGCACGTAGAGGGCACCCTTGTGAGTTAACAGTCCGTCGCGTAACTGGAACTCATCGTCTCTCAGCGAACCCCTACGCAGCTCCTCTATTTTGGATTGTGCAAACTGATCTACCTGCAACGCGCGTCGCACTGCGTCCAGGTCGACAGCGATGGCAGCGCACGCCCACGCCTGCGGTGCAAAAATGTGCCTGGCTGCTATTGGCGCCGCTTCCTCAAGATATTGCGGTTTCCTGGAGAGCGCATCGGCTATAACGTTGGAGTCCCCTGGGACGTACTCTATCCTGAAGTCGAAATCCGCGAAGAACTCTGCCCAGCGCATGTGTCTTTGGCTCTGGAGTTTCGCCGTGCGCCAATACTCTAAATTCTTGTGATCCGTGCGGACCTGCACTGTGTGCTTGGCTCCAATGAGGAAATGTCGCCACGCTTTGAACGCTGCGTGAATGGCTAACAGCTCCCTGTCCCATATGGTGTAGTTTTGCTCCGCTTTGCTGAGCTTTCTGGAGTAAAAGGCACCGGGTCTCCAGTTTCCATGTGGGTCTTCTTGCAGGAGTACGGCTCCAACCGCTCTGTCTGACGCGTCGGTCTCTACTCGTATGGGCTTGCCTGGATTCACGTGCAGCAGCTGCTCCTCGGAGGCGAAAAGGCTTTTAAGCTTCTGAAAAGAGCGCTCCGCCTGTTCCGTCCACACGAACCTCTTTTTCTTGGAACTGAGAGTGTCCGTGATCGCTGCCGTCTCCTTTGCAAAACCTCTGATAAATTTGCGGTAGAAGTTGGCGAAGCCGATGAATCTTTGGACTTCCTTCCGATTGCGAGGGCTCTTCCAGTCCAACACTGCGCGGACCTTGGCGCTGTCCATGGCCAACCCCTTGTCGGACAGCTTGTAGCCTAGGAAATCCACGTCCGTCACATCAAACTGGCACTTCTCTAACTTGGCGTAGAGCTTGTTCTCCCGTAGTCTCTGCAGGACTTCCTTTACGTCCTTCTCATGGGCCTCCTCCGTTTCCGAAAAGATCAGGATGTCGTCGAGGAAACACACGCATTTCTTGTAGAGAAGTCCCGCTAGCACGTGATGCATAAATGCTTGAAAGACGTGAGATCCATTTTGGAGACCAAATGGCATCACTCTGTATTCGTACGTGCCCAGAGGCGTGAACATGGCCGTCTTCCACTCATCGCCCTCCCGGATGCGTATGAGGTTATACGCTCCACGCAGATCCAATTTGGTGAAGATCTTCCCCTTCCTTACGGTTGCCAGGAGATCATCTATCTTGGGCATGGGGAAGGCCTTGGGCTTGGTCTTACTGTTTATGAATCGATAGTCCACAATGAGTCTTTTTTGGGGCGTGTCCTTTTTCTTTACAAAGAAAACAGGACTGCCCCCCACCGCTTTCGATTCTCGGATGAATCCGCGCTTCAAATTGTGCTCTATGAACTCCCTGAGTTCTTGCATCTCGTCCTCAGACATGGAATACAGCTTTGCAGTCGGCAACTGCGCCCCTGGCACCAGGTCGATGGCACAATCATAAGGCCTGTGGGGCGGCAACTGGTCAGCTTCCTTCTCGCAGAAAACCTCCAGGAACCCCTCGTACTTGCGGGGTACTGCCTGCACCATGCCAAGTTGCAACTGCTGCTCAGCTCCCTCCTCCTGGCTGGACTGGATGCAATGTTGAGCACAGTACGATGAGCAAAAGGTGATCTGCCGTTGGTACCACGCTACAGCAGGACTGTGTCTCTCCAGCCAACTCATGCCTAATACTATAGGCGTGTCAGAAAGGCGGGTGACATTGAAGCTGATGACTTCTCGATGATTTCCAATCCTCATCACCATGGGAGGCGTCTGTTGCACAACTTGTCCTCCTAGCAATTTCCTGCCATCCACCGTGACTACGTTCAGAGGTGTTGTCGCTGGCAGAAGCGCTATGCGATGCTGCTTGACAAAGTGCGTCCCCACAAAATCTGCGTTGCTACCAGAATCAATCGTGATGGGGACTTCCAGGGTGGTTCCATTCGGCAACTGAAGTGTTGCAGTGAGCTGCACCGCTGGCTTGGGTGGTAAAGGGTCTGTGCGTTGCAAAAGCGCTGGGGACTGCTCTACAGATTCGCCTGGCTGAGCCCCAGCAGCTCTGCTTCCAGCCAGGCACTGTCGTTTCCCTGAGGTTGCTCTGCTTGCATCATTTCTGCTGCAACAGTTGCTAAAGCTGCAGTGTGTTTCTGCAGCCTCTGGGGACACTCTTTCGCCATGTGCTGTGCACTGTCGCAAATGTAACACTTCCTGGTCCCTCTAGGAGGCTGTGCCTTTACTGCACCGGAAGCTGGGGCTCTGGCTGTTGCTTGAGCCTTAGCACCACCAAGTTCCATGGGCTCCTCCCCCTGCCTTCCCAGTGGCGAAGGATGTGACTGACTGAACTCCCTGGGGATGAAAGAAGACGTCCTCGCTGGTGGACGCACCTGACGTTCTTCCTCAGTGTGCCAAGGACGTCCCTCGTGCCTTATCCCAATCGCCAAAGCCCTCTGCACAAGCTCCTCCAGGGTCTGGGGTCTGTCTCCCCTGGCAAGTTCATCCTTAATGGGACCGCTGAGCCCCTCCCAGAACAAATCCCTCACAGGTGCACAACCCTTCTCCCAGCTTAGCGCAGTCAGTAAAGCAAAAAATCTGGAATGGTACTGACGCACAGTGGCTTTGCCTTGCCGCAATCCAAAAATTTCCCTGCGTGCAAGATCCACATCTACAGTTGACTGGAAGCAGGCATCCATTGCTTTAATGAATTCATCTGCATCACGGCGGGCAGGGCCATCTTCACGCCACAAATTGCGCAACCAGTCTCTGGCCGGCCCATGCAAGTGAGAAACAATAAACCCCACTTTCTCCTCCTCATCTTTAAAGTCATGACGAAGCAAGTGCAATGCATACAAAACGTCTGCTCTGAAACTGGGGTAGTGCTTCAGGTTCCCATCGAAGTGGGTGACTAGGCTGCCCCCCCTCCGTCCAAGTCCAATCCCTTCCCTGCTTGCACGTTCCCACCTGGTTTGCAGGTCCTGGCAGCGCTTCTCCGTTTCGTCATGCTTCTTCTGAGACGCAAGGACTGCAGCAGTGAGTTCGGAAACTGTAGTTCGCAGAGCTGTCAACTGCTCCTCCGCACTCATGGCTGTCACCGTTCGTGAGCTTTGCAAAAAAAAAAATTTTTGCGTTCTTTGGAGGGGACTTACTGTCAGAGCCACCCTGGGTCCCAGCTCACAAGAGACCAAAGTCCAGTCCAAGTTATATACAAAAGGTTTTATTGAAGATCATTGTCGTCATTACATCCAAACTCCGTGGCTCCACATCTGTTACCCTTAGATGTTAGAAGTCCCCTCTGAGTCCGTCCCTCCCCTGCACCAGTTTAAGAGGCTTGTGCTGCTCCACCTTTTCCTCTCCTTCCTTTTCCGCAGGGTCTTCCTGCCCCCCTGTGTTCCCTCTTTCCGGGACTCCCCAGAGGCTGAGTCTTCTCCTGCCTGCTGCCCCCTCCTTCGTGCTTTAGCACCAGGCTCCTCCCCAGAGCTCTCCCCATTTCCGCGCGCCTCCACATTTGAACTTGGCGCGCGTACGTTGCTCCTGACCTTCCTTTCAACAGCCACACTGCTCCCGGTACTGCTTTCCGCCCCTTCCGGCAGGACGTCTTGCCCCGATCTCCTTCCCCCCTCTGCTCCTTGTTCTGTTCCTCCCGACGCACTGGTAACTCCACCCTCTTCACTCCGTTCCGGTGGAGAAGCAGGTCTCGATCTCCAACTCCCACTGGCGGTTCCCCCTACGTTCCCCTGCTCCTGACTGCTTCCCCCTTGGGCTCCCCTTGGCTTGACCAGGGGGGCTCCCTTTTGGGAATCCTCCGATTCACTGGACGGACTCATGGACCATCTCGGGTCATTGTCGTCCTCTTCCTCGTCAGGCTGGAATCCTTCTCCCTCACTCTCGGTCTCCTCCCTCCTCTGCGCCTCTCTCCCTGAACCCCTGACAGTTAGGGTTAGGGTTAGGGTTAGGGTTAGGGTTAGGGTTAGGGTTAGGGTTAGGGTTAGGGTTAGGGTTAGGGTTAGGGTTAGGGTTAGGGTTAGGGTTAGGGTTAGGGTTAGGGTTAGGGTTAGGGTTAGGGTTAGGGTTAGGGTTAGGGTTAGGGTTAGGGTTAGGGTTAGGGTTAGGGTTAGGGTTAGGGTTAGGGTTAGGGTTAGGGTTAGGGTTAGGGTTAGGGTTAGGGTTAGGGTTAGGGTTAGGGTTAGGGTTAGGGTTAGGGTTAGGGTTAGGGTTAGGGTTAGGGTTAGGGTTAGGGTTAGGGTTAGGGTTAGGGTTAGGGTTAGGGTTAGGGTTAGGGTTAGGGTTAGGGTTAGGGTTAGGGTTAGGGTTAGGGTTAGGGTTAGGGTTAGGGTTAGGGTTAGGGTTAGGGTTAGGGTTAGGGTTAGGGTTAGGGTTAGGGTTAGGGTTAGGGTTAGGGTTAGGGTTAGGGTTAGGGTTAGGGTTAGGGTTAGGGTTAGGGTTAGGGTTAGGGTTAGGGTTAGGGTTAGGGTTAGGGTTAGGGTTAGGGTTAGGGTTAGGGTTAGGGTTAGGGTTAGGGTTAGGGTTAGGGTTAGGGTTAGGGTTAGGGTTAGGGTTAGGGTTAGGGTTAGGGTTAGGGTTAGGGTTAGGGTTAGGGTTAGGGTTAGGGTTAGGGTTAGGGTTAGGGTTAGGGTTAGGGTTAGGGTTAGGGTTAGGGTTAGGGTTAGGGTTAGGGTTAGGGTTAGGGTTAGGGTTAGGGTTAGGGTTAGGGTTAGGGTTAGGGTTAGGGTTAGGGTTAGGGTTAGGGTTAGGGTTAGGGTTAGGGTTAGGGTTAGGGTTAGGGTTAGGGTTAGGGTTAGGGTTAGGGTTAGGGTTAGGGTTAGGGTTAGGGTTAGGGTTAGGGTTAGGGTTAGGGTTAGGGTTAGGGTTAGGGTTAGGGTTAGGGTTAGGGTTAGGGTTAGGGTTAGGGTTAGGGTTAGGGTTAGGGTTAGGGTTAGGGTTAGGGTTAGGGTTAGGGTTAGGGTTAGGGTTAGGGTTAGGGTTAGGGTTAGGGTTAGGGTTAGGGTTAGGGTTAGGGTTAGGGTTAGGGTTAGGGTTAGGGTTAGGGTTAGGGTTAGGGTTAGGGTTAGGGTTAGGGTTAGGGTTAGGGTTAGGGTTAGGGTTAGGGTTAGGGTTAGGGTTAGGGTTAGGGTTAGGGTTAGGGTTAGGGTTAGGGTTAGGGTTAGGGTTAGGGTTAGGGTTAGGGTTAGGGTTAGGGTTAGGGTTAGGGTTAGGGTTAGGGTTAGGGTTAGGGTTAGGGTTAGGGTTAGGGTTAGGGTTAGGGTTAGGGTTAGGGTTAGGGTTAGGGTTAGGGTTAGGGTTAGGGTTAGGGTTAGGGTTAGGGTTAGGGTTAGGGTTAGGGTTAGGGTTAGGGTTAGGGTTAGGGTTAGGGTTAGGGTTAGGGTTAGGGTTAGGGTTAGGGTTAGGGTTAGGGTTAGGGTTAGGGTTAGGGTTAGGGTTAGGGTTAGGGTTAGGGTTAGGGTTAGGGTTAGGGTTAGGGTTAGGGTTAGGGTTAGGGTTAGGGTTAGGGTTAGGGTTAGGGTTAGGGTTAGGGTTAGGGTTAGGGTTAGGGTTAGGGTTAGGGTTAGGGTTAGGGTTAGGGTTAGGGTTAGGGTTAGGGTTAGGGTTAGGGTTAGGGTTAGGGTTAGGGTTAGGGTTAGGGTTAGGGTTAGGGTTAGGGTTAGGGTTAGGGTTAGGGTTAGGGTTAGGGTTAGGGTTAGGGTTAGGGTTAGGGTTAGGGTTAGGGTTAGGGTTAGGGTTAGGGTTAGGGTTAGGGTTAGGGTTAGGGTTAGGGTTAGGGTTAGGGTTAGGGTTAGGGTTAGGGTTAGGGTTAGGGTTAGGGTTAGGGTTAGGGTTAGGGTTAGGGTTAGGGTTAGGGTTAGGGTTAGGGTTAGGGTTAGGGTTAGGGTTAGGGTTAGGGTTAGGGTTAGGGTTAGGGTTAGGGTTAGGGTTAGGGTTAGGGTTAGGGTTAGGGTTAGGGTTAGGGTTAGGGTTAGGGTTAGGGTTAGGGTTAGGGTTAGGGTTAGGGTTAGGGTTAGGGTTAGGGTTAGGGTTAGGGTTAGGGTTAGGGTTAGGGTTAGGGTTAGGGTTAGGGTTAGGGTTAGGGTTAGGGTTAGGGTTAGGGTTAGGGTTAGGGTTAGGGTTAGGGTTAGGGTTAGGGTTAGGGTTAGGGTTAGGGTTAGGGTTAGGGTTAGGGTTAGGGTTAGGGTTAGGGTTAGGGTTAGGGTTAGGGTTAGGGTTAGGGTTAGGGTTAGGGTTAGGGTTAGGGTTAGGGTTAGGGTTAGGGTTAGGGTTAGGGTTAGGGTTAGGGTTAGGGTTAGGGTTAGGGTTAGGGTTAGGGTTAGGGTTAGGGTTAGGGTTAGGGTTAGGGTTAGGGTTAGGGTTAGGGTTAGGGTTAGGGTTAGGGTTAGGGTTAGGGTTAGGGTTAGGGTTAGGGTTAGGGTTAGGGTTAGGGTTAGGGTTAGGGTTAGGGTTAGGGTTAGGGTTAGTGTCAGGGGTTCAGGGAGAGAGGCGCAGAGGAGGGAGGAGACCGAGAGTGAGGGAGAAGGATTCCAGCCTGACGAGGAAGAGGGCGACAATGACCCGAGATGGTCCATGAGTCCGTCCAGTGAATCGGAGGATTCCCAAGAGGGAGCTCCCCTGGTCAAGCCAAGGGGAGCCCAAGGGGGAAGCAGTCAGGAGCAGGGGAACGTAGGGGGAACCGCCAGTGGGAGTTGGAGATCGAGACCTGCTTCTCCACCGGAACGGAGTGAAGAGGGTGGAGTTACCAGTGTGTCGGGAGGAACAGAACAAGGAGCAGAGGGGGGAAGGAGATCGGGGCAAGACGTCCTGCCGGAAGGGGCGGAAAGCAGTACCGGGAGCAGTGTGGCTGTTGAAAGGAAGGTCAGGAGCAACGTACGCGCGCCAAGTTCAAATGTGGAGGCGCGCGGAAGTGGGGAGAGCTCTGGGGAGGAGCCTGGTGCTAAAGCACGAAGGAGGGGGCAGCAGGCAGGAGAAGACTCAGCCTCTGGGGAGTCCCGGAAAGAGGGAACACAGGGGGGCAGGAAGACCCTGCGGAAAAGGAAGGAGAGGAAAAGGTGGAGCAGCACAAGCCTCTTAAACTGGTGCAGGGGAGGGACGGACTCAGAGGGGACTTCTAACATCTAAGGGTAACAGATGTGGAGCCACGGAGTTTGGATGTAATGACGAGAATGATCTTCAATAAAACCTTTTGTATATAACTTGGACTGGACTTTGGTCTCTTGTGAGCTGGGACCCAGGGTGGCTCTGACAGTAAGTCCCCTCCAAAGAACGCAAAAATTTTTTTTTGCAAAGCTCACGAACGGTGACAGCCATGAGTGCGGAGGAGCAGTTGACAACTCTGCGAACTACAGTTTCCGAACTCACTGCTGCAGTCCTTGCGTCTCAGAAGAAGCATGACGAAATGGAGAAGCGCTGCCAGGACCTGCAAACCAGGTGGGAACGTGCAAGCAGGGAAGGGTTCCCAGGGTCCAGAGAAGGGATTGGACTTGGACGGAGGGGGGGCAGCCTAGTCACCCACTTCGATGGGAACCTGAAGCACTACCCCAGTTTCAGAGCAGACGTTTTGTATGCATTGCACTTGCTTCGTCATGACTTTAAAGATGAGGAGGAGAAAGTGGGGTTTATTGTTTCTCACTTGCATGGGCCGGCCAGAGACTGGTTGCGCAATTTGTGGCGTGAAGATGGCCCTGCCCGCCGCGATGCAGATGAATTCATTAAAGCAATGGATGCCTGCTTCCAGTCAACTGTAGATGTGGATCTTGCACGCAGGGAAATTTTTGGATTGCGGCAAGGCAAAGCCACTGTGCGTCAGTACCATTCCAGATTTTTTGCTTTACTGACTGCGCTAAGCTGGGAGAAGGATTGTGCACCTGTGAGGGATTTGTTCTGGGAGGGGCTCAGCGGTCCCATTAAGGATGAACTTGCCAGGGGAGACAGACCCCAGACCCTGGAGGAGCTTGTGCAGAGGGCTTTGGCGATTGGGATAAGGCACGAGGGACGTCCTTGGCACACTGAGGAAGAACGTCAGGTGCGTCCACCAGCGAGGACGTCTTCTTTCATCCCCAGGGAGTTCAGTCAGTCACATCCTTCGCCACTGGGAAGGCAGGGGGAGGAGCCCATGGAACTTGGTGGTGCTAAGGCTCAAGCAACAGCCAGAGCCCCAGCTTCCGGTGCAGTAAAGGCACAGCCTCCTAGAGGGACCAGGAAGTGTTACATTTGCGACAGTGCACAGCACATGGCGAAAGAGTGTCCCCAGAGGCTGCAGAAACACACTGCAGCTTTAGCAACTGTTGCAGCAGAAATGATGCAAGCAGAGCAACCTCAGGGAAACGACAGTGCCTGGCTGGAAGCAGAGCTGCTGGGGCTCAGCCAGGCGAATCTGTAGAGCAGTCCCCAGCGCTTTTGCAACGCACAGACCCTTTACCACCCAAGCCAGCGGTGCAGCTCACTGCAACACTTCAGTTGCCGAATGGAACCACCCTGGAAGTCCCCATCACGATTGATTCTGGGAGCAACGCAGATTTTGTGGGGACGCACTTTGTCAAGCAGCATCGCATAGCGCTTCTGCCAGCGACAACACCTCTGAACGTAGTCACGGTGGATGGCAGGAAATTGCTAGGAGGACAAGTTGTGCAACAGACGCCTCCCATGGTGATGAGGATTGGAAATCATCGAGAAGTCATCAGCTTCAACGTCACCCGCCTTTCAGACACGCCTATAGTATTAGGCATGAGTTGGCTGGAGAGACACAGTCCTGCTGTAGCGTGGTACCAACGGCAGATCACCTTTTGCTCATCGTACTGTGCTCAACATTGCATCCAGTCCAGCCAGGAGGAGGGAGCTGAGCAGCAGTTGCAACTTGGCATGGTGCAGGCAGTACCCCGCAAGTACGAGGGGTTCCTGGAGGTTTTCTGCGAGAAGGAAGCTGACCAGTTGCCGCCCCACAGGCCTTATGATTGTGCCATCGACCTGGTGCCAGGGGCGCAGTTGCCGACTGCAAAGCTGTATTCCATGTCTGAGGACGAGATGCAAGAACTCAGGGAGTTCATAGAGCACAATTTGAAGCGCGGTTTCATCCGAGAATCGAAAGCGGTGGGGGGCAGTCCTGTTTTCTTTGTAAAGAAAAAGGACACGCCCCAAAAAAGACTCATTGTGGACTATCGATTCATAAACAGTAAGACCAAACCCAAGGCCTTCCCCATGCCCAAGATAGATGATCTCCTGGCAACCGTAAGGAAGGGGAAGATCTTCACCAAATTGGATCTGCGTGGAGCGTATAACCTCATACGCATCCGGGAGGGCGATGAGTGGAAGACGGCCATGTTCACGCCTCTGGGCACGTACGAATACAGAGTGATGCCATTTGGTCTCCAAAATGGATCTCACGTCTTTCAAGCATTTATGCATCACGTGCTAGCGGGACTTCTCTACAAGAAATGCGTGTGTTTCCTCGACGACATCCTGATCTTTTCGGAAACGGAGGAAGCCCATGAGAAGGACGTAAAGGAAGTCCTGCAGAGACTACGGGAGAACAAGCTCTACGCCAAGTTAGAGAAGTGCCAGTTTGATGTGACGGACGTGGATTTCCTAGGCTACAAGCTGTCCGACAAGGGGCTGGCCATGGACAGCGCCAAGGTCCGCGCGGTGTTGGACTGGAAGAGCCCTCGCAATCGGAAGGAAGTCCAAAGATTCATCGGCTTCGCCAACTTCTACCGCAAATTCATCAGAGGTTTTGCAAAGGAGACGGCAGCGATCACGGACACTCTCAGTTCCAAGAAGAAGAGGTTCGTGTGGACGGAACAGGCGGAGCGCTCTTTTCAGAAGCTTAAAAGCCTTTTCGCCTCCGAGGAGCAGCTGCTGCACGTGAATCCAGGCAAGCCCATACGAGTAGAGACCGACGCGTCAGACAGAGCGGTTGGAGCCGTACTCCTGCAAGAAGATCCACAGGGAAACTGGAGACCCGGTGCCTTTTACTCCAGAAAGCTCAGCAAAGCGGAGCAAAACTACACCATATGGGACAGGGAGCTGTTAGCCATTCACGCAGCGTTCAAAGCGTGGCGACATTTCCTCATTGGAGCCAAGCACACAGTGCAGGTCCGCACGGATCACAAGAATTTAGAGTATTGGCGCACGGCGAAACTCCAGAGCCAAAGACACATGCGCTGGGCAGAGTTCTTCGCGGATTTCGACTTCAGGATAGAGTACGTCCCAGGGGACTCCAACGTTATAGCCGATGCACTCTCCAGGAAACCGCAATATCTTGAGGAAGCGGCGCCAATAGCAGCCAGGCACATTTTTGCACCGCAGGCGTGGGCGTGCGCTGCCATCGCTGTCGACCTGGACGCAGTGCGACGCGCGTTGCAGGTAGATCAGTTTGCACAATCCAAAATAGAGGAGCTGCGTAGGGGTTCGCTGAGAGACGAAGAGTTCCAGTTACGCGACGGACTGTTAACTCACAAGGGTGCCCTATACGTGCCGAGCGACGAGCTCCGAGCAAAGGTTCTGCAGCAGTTGCACGACGCTCCCAGTGCGGGCCATTTCGGCAGGGAGAAGACAATAGAACTGGTGGCCAGGGACTTTTGGTGGCCCCAGATGCGAGGAGAAGTAGCGGAGTACGTCGCCAGATGTGACACTTGTCAGAGGTCCAAGCCAGTACACCAGAAGCCGGCGGGCTTGCTGGAACCACTGGAAACACCACAGCAACCGTGGGAGAGGGTGGCGCTGGACTTCGTCACTGACCTGCCCAGTTCCAGAGGCAAGACGGCGGTACTGGTGGTGGTGGACTTGTTCACCAAGATGGCGCACTTCATTCCCTGCGCGAAGGTGGCGACGGCGGAACAGACCGCCAAGCTCTTCATCGACCACGTGTTCCGGGCGCATGGGCTGCCGCGGGCCATCCTGTCCGACAGGGGGCGCCAGTTTATTTCCAATTTTTGGCAGAAGCTCCTAGGTATCCTGCGCGTCAAGATCAACCTAGCGTCGGCAAGACATCCACAAACCAACGGCCAGGCCGAGAGGGTCAACGCGATCATGCAGCAGTACCTGAGATGTTATGCAAATCAGCGACCCACAGCTTGGGTGGACTACCTACCGATGGCGGAGTTTGCCTACAACAACACGAAGCATGCGTCGACGGGGGTGACGCCGTTCTTCGCGAACAATGGACGTCATCCCAGGACCTTCCCGGGGTTCGTAGCACCAAGAGAGGGGGAGCCGCAAGAGGCCGACCAGTTCGCTGCAGAACTACAAGAGGTGCACGAGGAGCTGCGGAGACATTTGGAGCTAGCCAAACAAGCATATAAGGTGCAGGCAGACAAAGGCAGAAGAGTGGGAGAGGACATCCAGGTGGGGGACTGGGTGTGGTTAGCGGCCCAGGCGATGCCAACCAAGTCGTTGGCCAAGAAGAAGCTAGGGCACAGGCAGCTAGGACCATACCAGGTGGAGGCTAAGATCAACCCCGTGGCTTTTCGACTGGCCCTCCCC
Source organism: Podarcis cretensis (assembly GCF_951804945.1). Taxonomy (NCBI): domain Eukaryota; kingdom Metazoa; phylum Chordata; class Lepidosauria; order Squamata; family Lacertidae; genus Podarcis; species Podarcis cretensis. The sequence goes on along the minus strand of NW_027647826.1, from coordinate 75,831 downwards.
GAAGGTTCCAGAGTCCACCCGGTTTTTCATAGGTCGGTGCTCACTCCCTACAAGGCCCCGCACAGGTTTCAGGAGTCTGAAACAGTACCGCAGCCACGCACAGAGTCACCTAGGAGGGAGGGATCGCCTAGGGTCGAACCACTCAACGAGGTCACAGAGATCCTGGACTCGAGATGGGGGGAAGAGGGAATAGAATACTTTCTAGTCAGAGAGGGTGCACCAGTCAGTGCCAGTGGGTGGGTGCCGGACTACGCTTTAGACGAACCTCTTTTAAAGGACGAGTTCCATGCCCTTTTCCCACATAGACCCATGCCAGCCGAGTACTTCGATGACTGGCTCTTTACCCCCACATGTTCAGGCAGCACTTTCCACGGCTTTTCTTCAGCCGAGGAAAGAACGCCGAACTCAAACTCGCCCAGGGGATCGTGTTCGGGGGTGGACACAGAGCCCTCTTATTGGTGGGATGAGCAACCAGAGGAGGCCTGGCGCAAGAAATGGCTAAAGGGGCCTTGGTTGGCAGCACCAGACGAAGTAGCAATGGAAGAGGGAACTGCGAACATTTTGGGTGAGGAACCCGAATTCGAACACACGTACACCGAGCTGCCAGCAGAGGTCATGGACGTAGCCGAACTGTATCCTGCATCTACCTCCGAGGAGCTGCAGTTCCCACAACCCGCACCCGATGGGGGGGAGGGGGGAAGGGGGGGCTTCGAGGGGGGGATGGATGTCAGGGGTTCAGGGAGAGAGGCGCAGAGGAGGGAGGAGACCGAGAGTGAGGGAGAAGGATTCCAGCCTGACGAGGAAGAGGACGACAATGACCCGAGATGGTCCATGAGTCCGTCCAGTGAATCGGAGGATTCCCAAGAGGGAGCCCCCCTGGTCAAGCCAAGGGGAGCCCAAGGGGGAAGCAGTCAGGAGCAGGGGAACGTAGGGGGAACCGCCAGTGGGAGTTGGAGATCGAGACCTGCTTCTCCACCGGAACGGAGTGAAGAGGGTGGAGTTACCAGTGTGTCGGGAGGAACAGAACAAGGAGCAGAGGGGGGAAGGAGATCGGGGCAAGACGTGCTGCCGGAAGGGGCGGAAAGCAGTACCGGGAGCAGTGTGGCTGTTGAAAGGAAGGTCAGGAGCAACGTACGCGCGCCAAGTTCAAATGTGGAGGCGCGCGGAAGTGGGGAGAGCTCTGGGGAGGAGCCTGGTGCTAAAGCACGAAGGAGGGGGCAGCAGGCAGGAGAGGACTCAGCCTCTGGGGAGTCCCGGAAAGAGGGAACACAGGGGGGCAGGAAGACCCTGCGGAAAAGGAAGGAGAGGAAAAGGTGGAGCAGCACAAGCCTCTTAAACTGGTGCAGGGGAGGGACGGACTCAGAGGGGACTTCTAACATCTAAGGGTAACAGATGTGGAGCCACGGAGTTTGGATGTAACGACGAGAATGATCTTCAATAAAACCTTTTGTATATAACTTGGACTGGACTTTGGTCTCTTGTGAGCTGGGACCCAGGGTGGCTCTGACAGTGGGGTTTATTGTTTCTCACTTGCATGGGCCGGCCAGAGACTGGTTGCGCAATTTGTGGCGTGAAGATGGCCCTGCCCGCCGCGATGCAGATGAATTCATTAAAGCAATGGATGCCTGCTTCCAGTCAACTGTAGATGTGGATCTTGCACGCAGGGAAATTTTTGGATTGCGGCAAGGCAAAGCCACTGTGCGTCAGTACCATTCCAGATTTTTTGCTTTACTGACTGCGCTAAGCTGGGAGAAGGATTGTGCACCTGTGAGGGATTTGTTCTGGGAGGGGCTCAGCGGTCCCATTAAGGATGAACTTGCCAGGGGAGACAGACCCCAGACCCTGGAGGAGCTTGTGCAGAGGGCTTTGGCGATTGGGATAAGGCACGAGGGACGTCCTTGGCACACTGAGGAAGAACGTCAGGTGCGTCCACCAGCGAGGACGTCTTCTTTCATCCCCAGGGAGTTCAGTCAGTCACATCCTTCGCCACTGGGAAGGCAGGGGGAGGAGCCCATGGAACTTGGTGGTGCTAAGGCTCAAGCAACAGCCAGAGCCCCAGCTTCCGGTGCAGTAAAGGCACAGCCTCCTAGAGGGACCAGGAAGTGTTACATTTGCGACAGTGCACAGCACATGGCGAAAGAGTGTCCCCAGAGGCTGCAGAAACACACTGCAGCTTTAGCAACTGTTGCAGCAGAAATGATGCAAGCAGAGCAACCTCAGGGAAACGACAGTGCCTGGCTGGAAGCAGAGCTGCTGGGGCTCAGCCAGGCGAATCTGTAGAGCAGTCCCCAGCGCTTTTGCAACGCACAGACCCTTTACCACCCAAGCCAGCGGTGCAGCTCACTGCAACACTTCAGTTGCCGAATGGAACCACCCTGGAAGTCCCCATCACGATTGATTCTGGTAGCAACGCAGATTTTGTGGGGACGCACTTTGTCAAGCAGCATCGCATAGCGCTTCTGCCAGCGACAACACCTCTGAACGTAGTCACGGTGGATGGCAGGAAATTGCTAGGAGGACAAGTTGTGCAACAGACGCCTCCCATGGTGATGAGGATTGGAAATCATCGAGAAGTCATCAGCTTCAATGTCACCCGCCTTTCAGACACGCCTATAGTATTAGGCATGAGTTGGCTGGAGAGACACAGTCCTGCTGTAGCGTGGTACCAACGGCAGATCACCTTTTGCTCATCGTACTGTGCTCAACATTGCATCCAGTCCAGCCAGGAGGAGGGAGCTGAGCAGCAGTTGCAACTTGGCATGGTGCAGGCAGTACCCCGCAAGTACGAGGGGTTCCTGGAGGTTTTCTGCGAGAAGGAAGCTGACCAGTTGCCGCCCCACAGGCCTTATGATTGTGCCATCGACCTGGTGCCAGGGGCGCAGTTGCCGACTGCAAAGCTGTATTCCATGTCTGAGGACGAGATGCAAGAACTCAGGGAGTTCATAGAGCACAATTTGAAGCGCGGATTCATCCGAGAATCGAAAGCGGTGGGGGGCAGTCCTGTTTTCTTTGTAAAGAAAAAGGACACGCCCCAAAAGAGACTCATTGTGGACTATCGATTCATAAACAGTAAGACCAAACCCAAGGCCTTCCCCATGCCCAAGATAGATGATCTCCTGGCAACCGTAAGGAAGGGGAAGATCTTCACCAAATTGGATCTGCGTGGAGCGTATAACCTCATACGCATCCGGGAGGGCGATGAGTGGAAGACGGCCATGTTCACGCCTCTGGGCACGTACGAATACAGAGTGATGCCATTTGGTCTCCAAAATGGATCTCACGTCTTTCAAGCATTTATGCATCACGTGCTAGCGGGACTTCTCTACAAGAAATGCGTGTGTTTCCTCGACGACATCCTGATCTTTTCGGAAACGGAGGAGGCCCATGAGAAGGACGTAAAGGAAGTCCTGCAGAGACTACGGGAGAACAAGCTCTACGCCAAGTTAGAGAAGTGCCAGTTTGATGTGACGGACGTGGATTTCCTAGGCTACAAGCTGTCCGACAGGGGGTTGGCCATGGACAGCGCCAAGGTCCGCGCGGTGTTGGACTGGAAGAGCCCTCGCAATCGGAAGGAAGTCCAAAGATTCATCGGCTTCGCCAACTTCTACCGCAAATTCATCAGAGGTTTTGCAAAGGAGACGGCAGCGATCACGGACACTCTCAGTTCCAAGAAAAAGAGGTTCGTGTGGACGGAACAGGCGGAGCGCTCTTTTCAGAAGCTTAAAAGCCTTTTCGCCTCCGAGGAGCAGCTGCTGCACGTGAATCCAGGCAAGCCCATACGAGTAGAGACCGACGCGTCAGACAGAGCGGTTGGAGCCGTACTCCTGCAAGAAGATCCACATGGAAACTGGAGACCCGGTGCCTTTTACTCCAGAAAGCTCAGCAAAGCGGAGCAAAACTACACCATATGGGACAGGGAGCTGTTAGCCATTCACGCAGCGTTCAAAGCGTGGCGACATTTCCTCATTGGAGCCAAGCACACAGTGCAGGTCCGCACGGATCACAAGAATTTAGAGTATTGGCGCACGGCGAAACTCCAGAGCCAAAGACACATGCGCTGGGCAGAGTTCTTCGCGGATTTCGACTTCAGGATAGAGTATGTCCCAGGGGACTCCAACGTTATAGCCGATGCGCTCTCCAGGAAACCGCAATATCTTGAGGAAGCGGCGCCAATAGCAGCCAGGCACATTTTTGCACCGCAGGCGTGGGCGTGCGCTGCCATCGCTGTCGACCTGGACGCAGTGCGACGCGCGTTGCAGGTAGATCAGTTTGCACAATCCAAAATAGAGGAGCTGCGTAGGGGTTCGCTGAGAGACGATGAGTTCCAGTTACGCGACGGACTGTTAACTCACAAGGGTGCCCTCTACGTGCCGAGCGACGAGCTCCGAGCAAAGGTTCTGCAGCAGTTGCACGACGCTCCCAGTGCGGGCCATTTCGGCAGGGAGAAGACAATAGAACTGGTGGCCAGGGACTTTTGGTGGCCCCAGATGCGAGGAGAAGTAGCGGAGTACGTCGCCAGATGTGACACTTGTCAGAGGTCCAAGCCAGTACACCAGAAGCCGGCGGGCTTGCTGGAACCACTGGAAACACCACAGCAACCGTGGGAGAGGGTGGCGCTGGACTTCGTCACTGACCTGCCCAGTTCCAGAGGCAAGACGGCGGTACTGGTGGTGGTGGACTTGTTCACCAAGATGGCGCACTTCATTCCCTGCGCGAAGGTGGCGACGGCGGAACAGACCGCCAAGCTCTTCATCGACCACGTGTTCCGGGCGCATGGGCTGCCGCGGGCCATCCTGTCCGACAGGGGGCGCCAGTTTATTTCCAATTTTTGGCAGAAGCTCCTAGGTATCCTGCGCGTCAAGATCAACCTAGCGTCGGCAAGACATCCACAAACCAACGGCCAGGCCGAGAGGGTCAACGCGATCATGCAGCAGTACCTGAGATGTTATGCAAATCAGCGACCCACAGCTTGGGTGGACTACCTACCGATGGCGGAGTTTGCCTACAACAACACGAAGCATGCGTCGACGGGGGTGACGCCGTTCTTCGCGAACAATGGACGTCATCCCAGGACCTTCCCGGGGTTCGTAGCACCAAGAGAGGGGGAGCCGCAAGAGGCCGACCAGTTCGCTGCAGAACTACAAGAGGTGCACGAGGAGCTGCGGAGACATTTGGAGCTAGCCAAACAAGCATATAAGGTGCAGGCAGACAAAGGCAGAAGAGTGGGAGAGGACATCCAGGTGGGGGACTGGGTGTGGTTAGCGGCCCAGGCGATGCCAACCAAGTCGTTGGCCAAGAAGAAGCTAGGGCACAGGCAGCTAGGACCATACCAGGTGGAGGCTAAGATCAACCCCGTGGCTTTTCGACTGGCCCTCCCCGAAGGTTCCAGAGTCCACCCGGTTTTTCATAGGTCGGTGCTCACTCCCTACAAGGCCCCGCACAGGTTTCAGGAGTCTGAAACAGTACCGCAGCCACGCACAGAGTCACCTAGGAGGGAGGGATCGCCTAGGGTCGAACCACTCAACGAGGTCACAGAGATCCTGGACTCGAGATGGGGGGAAGAGGGAATAGAATACTTTCTAGTCAGAGAGGGTGCACCAGTCAGTGCCAGTGGGTGGGTGCCGGACTACGCTTTAGACGAACCTCTTTTAAAGGACGAGTTCCATGCCCTTTTCCCACATAGACCCATGCCAGCCGAGTACTTCGATGACTGGCTCTTTACCCCCACATGTTCAGGCAGCACTTTCCACGGCTTTTCTTCAGCCGAGGAAAGAACGCCGAACTCAAACTCGCCCAGGGGATCGTGTTCGGGGGTGGACACAGAGCCCTCTTATTGGTGGGATGAGCAACCAGAGGAAGCCTGGCGCAAGAAATGGCTGAAGGGGCCTTGGCAGGCAGCACCAAACGAAGTAGCAATGGAAGAGGGAACTGCGAACATGTTGGGTGAAGAACCCGAATTCGAACACACGTACACCGAGCTGCCAGCAGAGGTCATGGACGTAGCCGAACTGTATCCTGCATCTACCTCCGAGGAGCTGCAGTTCCCACAACCCGCACCCGATGGGGGGGAGGGGGGAAGGGGGGGCTTCGAGGGGGGGATGGATGTCAGGGGTTCAGGGAGAGAGGCGCAGAGGAGGGAGGAGACCGAGAGTGAGGGAGAAGGATTCCAGCCTGACGAGGAAGAGGACGACAATGACCCGAGATGGTCCATGAGTCCGTCCAGTGGATCGGAGGATTCCCAAAAGGGAGCCCCCCTGGTCAAGCCAAGGGGAGCCCAAGGGGGAAGCAGTCAGGAGCAGGGGAACGTAGGGGGAACCGCCAGTGGGAGTTGGAGATCGAGACCTGCTTCTCCACCGGAACGGAGTGAAGAGGGTGGAGTTACCAGTGTGTCGGGAGGAACAGAACAAGGAGCAGAGGGGGGAAGGAGATCGGGGCAAGACGTCCTGCCGGAAGGGGCGGAAAGCAGTACCGGGAGCAGTGTGGCTGTTGAAAGGAAGGTGAGGAGCAACGTACGCGCGCCAAGTTCAAATGTGGAGGCGCGCGGAAGTGGGGAGAGCTCTGGGGAGGAGCCTGGTGCTAAAGCACGAAGGAGGGGGCAGCAGGCAGGAGAAGACTCAGCCTCTGGGGAGTCCCGGAAAGAGGGAACACAGGGGGGCAGGAAGACCCTGCGGAAAAGGAAGGAGAGGAAAAGGTGGAGCAGCACAAGCCTCTTAAATTGGTGCAGGGGAGGGACGGACTCAGAGGGGACTTCTAACATCTAAGGGTAACAGATGTGGAGCCACGGAGTTTGGATGTAATGACGACAATGATCTTCAATAAAACCTTTTGTATATAACTTGGACTGGACTTTGGTCTCTTGTGAGCTGGGACCCAGGGTGGCTCTGACAGTTAGGGTTAGGGTTAGGGTTAGGGTTAGGGTTAGGGTTAGGGTTAGGGTTAGGGTTAGGGTTAGGGTTAGGGTTAGGGTTAGGGTTAGGGTTAGGGTTAGGGTTAGGGTTAGGGTTAGGGTTAGGGTTAGGGTTAGGGTTAGGGTTAGGGTTAGGGTTAGGGTTAGGGTTAGGGTTAGGGTTAGGGTTAGGGTTAGGGTTAGGGTTAGGGTTAGGGTTAGGGTTAGGGTTAGGGTTAGGGTTAGGGTTAGGGTTAGGGTTAGGGTTAGGGTTAGGGTTAGGGTTAGGGTTAGGGTTAGGGTTAGGGTTAGGGTTAGGGTTAGGGTTAGGGTTAGGGTTAGGGTTAGGGTTAGTGTCAGGGGTTCAGGGAGAGAGGCGCAGAGGAGGGAGGAGACCGAGAGTGAGGGAGAAGGATTCCAGCCTGACGAGGAAGAGGACGACAATGACCCGAGATGGTCCATGAGTCCGTCCAGTGGATCGGAGGATTCCCAAAAGGGAGCCCCCCTGGTCAAGCCAAGGGGAGCCCAAGGGGGAAGCAGTCAGGAGCAGGGGAACGTAGGGGGAACCGCCAGTGGGAGTTGGAGATCGAGACCTGCTTCTCCACCGGAACGGAGTGAAGAGGGTGGAGTTACCAGTGTGTCGGGAGGAACAGAACAAGGAGCAGAGGGGGGAAGGAGATCGGGGCAAGACGTCCTGCCGGAAGGGGCGGAAAGCAGTACCGGGAGCAGTGTGGCTGTTGAAAGGAAGGTGAGGAGCAACGTACGCGCGCCAAGTTCAAATGTGGAGGCGCGCGGAAGTGGGGAGAGCTCTGGGGAGGAGCCTGGTGCTAAAGCACGAAGGAGGGGGCAGCAGGCAGGAGAAGACTCAGCCTCTGGGGAGTCCCGGAAAGAGGGAACACAGGGGGGCAGGAAGACCCTGCGGAAAAGGAAGGAGAGGAAAAGGTGGAGCAGCACAAGCCTCTTAAATTGGTGCAGGGGAGGGACGGACTCAGAGGGGACTTCTAACATCTAAGGGTAACAGATGCGGAGCCACGGAGTTTGGATGTAATGACGACAATGATCTTCAATAAAACCTTTTGTATATAACTTGGACTGGACTTTGGTCTCTTGTGAGCTGGGACCCAGGGTGGCTCTGACAGTAAGTCCCCTCCAAAGAACGCAAAAATTTTTTTTTGCAAAGCTCACGAACGGTGACAGCCATGAGTGCGGAGGAGCAGTTGACAGCTCTGCGAACTACAGTTTCCGAACTCACTGCTGCAGTCCTTGCGTCTCAGAAGAAGCATGACGAAATGGAGAAGCGCTGCCAGGACCTGCAAACCAGGTGGGAACGTGCAAGCAGGGAAGGGATTGGACTTGGACGGAGGGGGGGCAGCCTAGTCACCCACTTCGATGGGAACCTGAAGCACTACCCCAGTTTCAGAGCAGACGTTTTGTATGCATTGCACTTGCTTCGTCATGACTTTAAAGATGAGGAGGAGAAAGTGGGGTTTATTGTTTCTCACTTGCATGGGCCGGCCAGAGACTGGTTGCGCAATTTGTGGCGTGAAGATGGCCCTGCCCGCCGCGATGCAGATGAATTCATTAAAGCAATGGATGCCTGCTTCCAGTCAACTGTAGATGTGGATCTTGCACGCAGGGAAATTTTTGGATTGCGGCAAGGCAAAGCCACTGTGCGTCAGTACCATTCCAGATTTTTTGCTTTACTGACTGCGCTAAGCTGGGAGAAGGATTGTGCACCTGTGAGGGATTTGTTCTGGGAGGGGCTCAGCGGTCCCATTAAGGATGAACTTGCCAGGGGAGACAGACCCCAGACCCTGGAGGAGCTTGTGCAGAGGGCTTTGGCGATTGGGATAAGGCACGAGGGACGTCCTTGGCACACTGAGGAAGAACGTCAGGTGCGTCCACCAGCGAGGACGTCTTCTTTCATCCCCAGGGAGTTCAGTCAGTCACATCCTTCGCCACTGGGAAGGCAGGGGGAGGAGCCCATGGAACTTGGTGGTGCTAAGGCTCAAGCAACAGCCAGAGCCCCAGCTTCCGGTGCAGTAAAGGCACAGCCTCCTAGAGGGACCAGGAAGTGTTACATTTGCGACAGTGCACAGCACATGGCGAAAGAGTGTCCCCAGAGGCTGCAGAAACACACTGCGGCTTTAGCAACTGTTGCAGCAGAAATGATGCAAGCAGAGCAACCTCAGGGAAACGACAGTGCCTGGCTGGAAGCAGAGCTGCTGGGGCTCAGCCAGGCGAATCTGTAGAGCAGTCCCCAGCGCTTTTGCAACGCACAGACCCTTTACCACCCAAGCCAGCGGTGCAGCTCACTGCAACACTTCAGTTGCCGAATGGAACCACCCTGGAAGTCCCCATCACGATTGATTCTGGGAGCAACGCAGATTTTGTGGGGACGCACTTTGTCAAGCAGCATCGCATAGCGCTTCTGCCAGCGACAACACCTCTGAACGTAGTCACGGTGGATGGCAGGAAATTGCTAGGAGGACAAGTTGTGCAACAGACGCCTCCCATGGTGCTGAGGATTGGAAATCATCGAGAAGTCATCAGCTTCAATGTCACCCGCCTTTCAGACACGCCTATAGTATTAGGCATGAGTTGGCTGGAGAGACACAGTCCTGCTGTAGCGTGGTACCAACGGCAGATCACCTTTTGCTCATCGTACTGTGCTCAACATTGCATCCAGTCCAGCCAGGAGGAGGGAGCGGAGCAGCAGTTGCAACTTGGCATGGTGCAGGCAGTACCCCGCAAGTACGAGGGGTTCCTGGAGGTTTTCTGCGAGAAGGAAGCTGACCAGTTGCCGCCCCACAGGCCTTATGATTGTGCCATCGACCTGGTGCCAGGGGCGCAGTTGCCGACTGCAAAGCTGTATTCCATGTCTGAGGACGAGATGCAAGAACTCAGGGAGTTCATAGAGCACAATTTGAAGCGCGGATTCATCCGAGAATCGAAAGCGGTGGGGGGCAGTCCTGTTTTCTTTGTAAAGAAAAAGGACACGCCCCAAAAAAGACTCATTGTGGACTATCGATTCATAAACAGTAAGACCAAACCCAAGGCCTTCCCCATGCCCAAGATAGATGATCTCCTGGCAACCGTAAGGAAGGGGAAGATCTTCACCAAATTGGATCTGCGTGGAGCGTATAACCTCATACGCATCCGGGAGGGCGATGAGTGGAAGACGGCCATGTTCACGCCTCTGGGCACGTACGAATACAGAGTGATGCCATTTGGTCTCCAAAATGGATCTCACGTCTTTCAAGCATTTATGCATCACGTGCTAGCGGGACTTCTCTACAAGAAATGCGTGTGTTTCCTCGACGACATCCTGATCTTTTCGGAAACGGAGGAGGCCCATGAGAAGGACGTAAAGGAAGTCCTGCAGAGACTACGGGAGAACAAGCTCTACGCCAAGTTAGAGAAGTGCCAGTTTGATGTGACGGACGTGGATTTCCTAGGCTACAAGCTGTCCGACAAGGGGTTGGCCATGGACAGCGCCAAGGTCCGCGCGGTGTTGGACTGGAAGAGCCCTCGCAATCGGAAGGAAGTCCAAAGATTCATCGGCTTCGCCAACTTCTACCGCAAATTCATCAGAGGTTTTGCAAAGGAGACGGCAGCGATCACGGACACTCTCAGTTCCAAGAAAAAGAGGTTCGTGTGGACGGAACAGGCGGAGCGCTCTTTTCAGAAGCTTAAAAGCCTTTTCGCCTCCGAGGAGCAGCTGCTGCACGTGAATCCAGGCAAGCCCATACGAGTAGAGACCGACGCGTCAGACAGAGCGGTTGGAGCCGTACTCCTGCAAGAAGATCCACATGGAAACTGGAGACCCGGTGCCTTTTACTCCAGAAAGCTCAGCAAAGCGGAGCAAAACTACACCATATGGGACAGGGAGCTGTTAGCCATTCACGCAGCGTTCAAAGCGTGGCGACATTTCCTCATTGGAGCCAAGCACACAGTGCAGGTCCGCACGGATCACAAGAATTTAGAGTATTGGCGCACGGCGAAACTCCAGAGCCAAAGACACATGCGCTGGGCAGAGTTCTTCGCGGATTTCGACTTCAGGATAGAGTATGTCCCAGGGGACTCCAACGTTATAGCCGATGCGCTCTCCAGGAAACCGCAATATCTTGAGGAAGCGGCGCCAATAGCAGCCAGGCACATTTTTGCACCGCAGGCGTGGGCGTGCGCTGCCATCGCTGTCGACCTGGACGCAGTGCGACGCGCGTTGCAGGTAGATCAGTTTGCACAATCCAAAATAGAGGAGCTGCGTAGGGGTTCGCTGAGAGACGATGAGTTCCAGTTACGCGACGGACTGTTAACTCACAAGGGTGCCCTCTACGTGCCGAGCGACGAGCTCCGAGCAAAGGTTCTGCAGCAGTTGCACGACGCTCCCAGTGCGGGCCATTTCGGCAGGGAGAAGACAATAGAACTGGTGGCCAGGGACTTTTGGTGGCCCCAGATGCGAGGAGAAGTAGCGGAGTACGTCGCCAGATGTGACACTTGTCAGAGGTCCAAGCCAGTACACCAGAAGCCGGCGGGCTTGCTGGAACCACTGGAAACACCACAGCAACCGTGGGAGAGGGTGGCGCTGGACTTCGTCACTGACCTGCCCAGTTCCAGAGGCAAGACGGCGGTACTGGTGGTGGTGGACTTGTTCACCAAGATGGCGCACTTCATTCCCTGCGCGAAGGTGGCGACGGCGGAACAGACCGCCAAGCTCTTCATCGACCACGTGTTCCGGGCGCATGGGCTGCCGCGGGCCATCCTGTCCGACAGGGGGCGCCAGTTTATTTCCAATTTTTGGCAGAAGCTCCTAGGTATCCTGCGCGTCAAGATCAACCTAGCGTCGGCAAGACATCCACAAACCAACGGCCAGGCCGAGAGGGTCAACGCGATCATGCAGCAGTACCTGAGATGTTATGCAAATCAGCGACCCACAGCTTGGGTGGACTACCTACCGATGGCGGAGTTTGCCTACAACAACACGAAGCATGCGTCGACGGGGGTGACGCCGTTCTTCGCGAACAATGGACGTCATCCCAGGACCTTCCCGGGGTTCGTAGCACCAAGAGAGGGGGAGCCGCAAGAGGCCGACCAGTTCGCTGCAGAACTACAAGAGGTGCACGAGGAGCTGCGGAGACATTTGGAGCTAGCCAAACAAGCATATAAGGTGCAGGCAGACAAAGGCAGAAGAGTGGGAGAGGACATCCAGGTGGGGGACTGGGTGTGGTTAGCGGCCCAGGCGATGCCAACCAAGTCGTTGGCCAAGAAGAAGCTAGGGCACAGGCAGCTAGGACCATACCAGGTGGAGGCTAAGATCAACCCCGTGGCTTTTCGACTGGCCCTCCCCGAAGGTTCCAGAGTCCACCCGGTTTTTCATAGGTCGGTGCTCACTCCCTACAAGGCCCCGCACAGGTTTCAGGAGTCTGAAACAGTACCGCAGCCACGCACAGAGTCACCTAGGAGGGAGGGATCGCCTAGGGTCGAACCACTCAATGAGGTCACAGAGATCCTGGACTCGAGATGGGGGGAAGAGGGAATAGAATACTTTCTAGTCAGAGAGGGTGCACCAGTCAGTGCCAGTGGGTGGATGCCGGACTACGCTTTAGACGAACCTCTTTTAAAGGACGAGTTCCATGCCCTTTTCCCACATAGACCCATGCCAGCCGAGTACTTCGATGACTGGCTCTTTACCCCCACATGTTCAGGCAGCACTTTCCACGGCTTTTCTTCAGCCGAGGAAAGAACGCCGAACTCAAACTCGCCCAGGGGATCGTGTTCGGGGGTGGACACAGAGCCCTCTTATTGGTGGGATGAGCAACCAGAGGAAGCCTGGCGCAAGAAATGGCTGAAGGGGCCTTGGCAGGCAGCACCAAACGAAGTAGCAATGGAAGAGGGAACTGCGAACATGTTGGGTGAAGAACCCGAATTCGAACACACGTACACCGAGCTGTCAGCAGAGGTCATGGACGTAGCCGAACTGTATCCTGCATCTACCTCCGAGGAGCTGCAGTTCCCACAACCCGCACCCGATGGGGGGGAGGGGGGAAGGGGGGGCTTCGAGGGGGGGATGGATGTCAGGGGTTCAGGGAGAGAGGCGCAGAGGAGGGAGGAGACCGAGAGTGAGGGAGAAGGATTCCAGCCTGACGAGGAAGAGGACGACAATGACCCGAGATGGTCCATGAGTCCGTCCAGTGGATCGGAGGATTCCCAAAAGGGAGCCCCCCTGGTCAAGCCAAGGGGAGCCCAAGGGGGAAGCAGTCAGGAGCAGGGGAACGTAGGGGGAACCGCCAGTGGGAGTTGGAGATCGAGACCTGCTTCTCCACCGGAACGGAGTGAAGAGGGTGGAGTTACCAGTGTGTCGGGAGGAACAGAACAAGGAGCAGAGGGGGGAAGGAGATCGGGGCAAGACGTCCTGCCGGAAGGGGCGGAAAGCAGTACCGGGAGCAGTGTGGCTGTTGAAAGGAAGGTGAGGAGCAACGTACGCGCGCCAAGTTCAAATGTGGAGGCGCGCGGAAGTGGGGAGAGCTCTGGGGAGGAGCCTGGTGCTAAAGCACGAAGGAGGGGGCAGCAGGCAGGAGAAGACTCAGCCTCTGGGGAGTCCCGGAAAGAGGGAACACAGGGGGGCAGGAAGACCCTGCGGAAAAGGAAGGAGAGGAAAAGGTGGAGCAGCACAAGCCTCTTAAATTGGTGCAGGGGAGGGACGGACTCAGAGGGGACTTCTAACATCTAAGGGTAACAGATGCGGAGCCACGGAGTTTGGATGTAATGACGACAATGATCTTCAATAAAACCTTTTGTATATAACTTGGACTGGACTTTGGTCTCTTGTGAGCTGGGACCCAGGGTGGCTCTGACAGTTAGGGTTAGGGTTAGGGTTAGGGTTAGGGTTAGGGTTAGGGTTAGGGTTAGGGTTAGGGTTAGGGTTAGGGTTAGGGTTAGGGTTAGGGTTAGGGTTAGGGTTAGGGTTAGGGTTAGGGTTAGGGTTAGGGTTAGGGTTAGGGTTAGGGTTAGGGTTAGGGTTAGGGTTAGGGTTAGGGTTAGGGTTAGGGTTAGGGTTAGGGTTAGGGTTAGGGTTAGGGTTAGGGTTAGGGTTAGGGTTAGGGTTAGGGTTAGGGTTAGGGTTAGGGTTAGGGTTAGGGTTAGGGTTAGGGTTAGGGTTAGGGTTAGGGTTAGGGTTAGGGTTAGGGTTAGGGTTAGGGTTAGGGTTAGGGTTAGGGTTAGGGTTAGGGTTAGGGTTAGGGTTAGGGTTAGGGTTAGGGTTAGGGTTAGGGTTAGGGTTAGGGTTAGGGTTAGGGTTAGGGTTAGGGTTAGGGTTAGGGTTAGGGTTAGGGTTAGGGTTAGGGTTAGGGTTAGGGTTAGGGTTAGGGTTAGGGTTAGGTGTCAGGGGTTCAGGGAGAGAGGCGCAGAGGAGGGAGGAGACCGAGAGTGAGGGAGAAGGATTCCAGCCTGACGAGGAAGAGGACGACAATGACCCGAGATGGTCCATGAGTCCGTCCAGTGAATCGGAGGATTCCCAAAAGGGAGCCCCCCTGGTCAAGCCAAGGGGAGCCCAAGGGGGAAGAAGTCAGGAGCAGGGAAACGTAGGGGGAACCGCCAGTGGGAGTTGGAGATCGAGACCTGCTTCTCCACCGGAACGGAGTGAAGAGGGTGGAGTTACCAGTGTGTCGGGAGGAACAGAACAAGGAGCAGAGGGGGGAAGGAGATCGGGGCAAGACGTCCTGCCGGAAGGGGCGGAAAGCAGTACCGGGAGCAGTGTGGCTGTTGAAAGGAAGGTCAGGAGCAACGTACGCGCGCCAAGTCCAAATGTGGAGGCGCGCGGAAGTGGGGAGAGCTCTGGGGAGGAGCCTGGTGCTAAAGCACGAAGGAGGGGGCAGCAGGCAGGAGAAGACTCAGCCTCTGGGGAGTCCCGGAAAGAGGGAACACAGGGGGGCAGGAAGACCCTGCGGAAAAGGAAGGAGAGGAAAAGGTGGAGCAGCACAAGCCTCTTAAATTGGTGCAGGGGAGGGACGGACTCAGAGGGGACTTCTAACATCTAAGGGTAACAGATGTGGAGCCACGGAGTTTGGATGTAATGACGACAATGATCTTCAATAAAACCTTTTGTATATAACTTGGACTGGACTTTGGTCTCTTGTGAGCTGGGACCCAGGGTGGCTCTGACAGTAAGTCCCCTCCAAAGAACGCAAAAATTTTTTTTTGCAAAGCTCACGAACGGTGACAGCCATGAGTGCGGAGGAGCAGTTGACAGCTCTGCGAACTACAGTTTCCGAACTCACTGCTGCAGTCCTTGCGTCTCAGAAGAAGCATGACGAAATGGAGAAGCGCTGCCAGGACCTGCAAACCAGGTGGGAACGTGCAAGCAGGGAAGGGTTCCCAGGGTCCAGATCAGAAGGGATTGGACTTGGACGGAGGGGGGGCAGCCTAGTCACCCACTTCGATGGGAACCTGAAGCACTACCCCAGTTTCAGAGCAGACGTTTTGTATGCATTGCACTTGCTTCGTCATGACTTTAAAGATGAGGAGGAGAAAGTGGGGTTTATTGTTTCTCACTTGCATGGGCCGGCCAGAGACTGGTTGCGCAATTTGTGGCGTGAAGATGGCCCTGCCCGCCGCGATGCAGATGAATTCATTAAAGCAATGGATGCCTGCTTCCAGTCAACTGTAGATGTGGATCTTGCACGCAGGGAAATTTTTGGATTGCGGCAAGGCAAAGCCACTGTGCGTCAGTACCATTCCAGATTTTTTGCTTTACTGACTGCGCTAAGCTGGGAGAAGGATTGTGCACCTGTGAGGGATTTGTTCTGGGAGGGGCTCAGCGGTCCCATTAAGGATGAACTTGCCAGGGGAGACAGACCCCAGACCCTGGAGGAGCTTGTGCAGAGGGCTTTGGCGATTGGGATAAGGCACGAGGGACGTCCTTGGCACACTGAGGAAGAACGTCAGGTGCGTCCACCAGCGAGGACGTCTTCTTTCATCCCCAGGGAGTTCAGTCAGTCACATCCTTCGCCACTGGGAAGGCAGGGGGAGGAGCCCATGGAACTTGGTGGTGCTAAGGCTCAAGCAACAGCCAGAGCCCCAGCTTCCGGTGCAGTAAAGGCACAGCCTCCTAGAGGGACCAGGAAGTGTTACATTTGCGACAGTGCACAGCACATGGCGAAAGAGTGTCCCCAGAGGCTGCAGAAACACACTGCAGCTTTAGCAACTGTTGCAGCAGAAATGATGCAAGCAGAGCAACCTCAGGGAAACGACAGTGCCTGGCTGGAAGCAGAGCTGCTGGGGCTCAGCCAGGCGAATCTGTAGAGCAGTCCCCAGCGCTTTTGCAACGCACAGACCCTTTACCACCCAAGCCAGCGGTGCAGCTCACTGCAACACTTCAGTTGCCGAATGGAACCACCCTGGAAGTCCCCATCACGATTGATTCTGGGAGCAACGCAGATTTTGTGGGGACGCACTTTGTCAAGCAGCATCGCATAGCGCTTCTGCCAGCGACAACACCTCTGAACGTAGTCACGGTGGATGGCAGGAAATTGCTAGGAGGACAAGTTGTGCAACAGACGCCTCCCATGGTGATGAGGATTGGAAATCATCGAGAAGTCATCAGCTTCAATGTCACCCGCCTTTCAGACACGCCTATAGTATTAGGCATGAGTTGGCTGGAGAGACACAGTCCTGCTGTAGCGTGGTACCAACGGCAGATCACCTTTTGCTCATCGTACTGTGCTCAACATTGCATCCAGTCCAGCCAGGAGGAGGGAGCTGAGCAGCAGTTGCAACTTGGCATGGTGCAGGCAGTACCCCGCAAGTACGAGGGGTTCCTGGAGGTTTTCTGCGAGAAGGAAGCTGACCAGTTGCCGCCCCACAGGCCTTATGATTGTGCCATCGACCTGGTGCCAGGGGCGCAGTTGCCGACTGCAAAGCTGTATTCCATGTCTGAGGACGAGATGCAAGAACTCAGGGAGTTCATAGAGCACAATTTGAAGCGCGGATTCATCCGAGAATCGAAAGCGGTGGGGGGCAGTCCTGTTTTCTTTGTAAAGAAAAAGGACACGCCCCAAAAAAGACTCATTGTGGACTATCGATTCATAAACAGTAAGACCAAACCCAAGGCCTTCCCCATGCCCAAGATAGATGATCTCCTGGCAACCGTAAGGAAGGGGAAGATCTTCACCAAATTGGATCTGCGTGGAGCGTATAACCTCATACGCATCCGGGAGGGCGATGAGTGGAAGACGGCCATGTTCACGCCTCTGGGCACGTACGAATACAGAGTGATGCCATTTGGTCTCCAAAATGGATCTCACGTCTTTCAAGCATTTATGCATCACGTGCTAGCGGGACTTCTATACAAGAAATGCGTGTGTTTCCTCGACGACATCCTGATCTTTTCGGAAACGGAGGAGGCCCATGAGAAGGACGTAAAGGAAGTCCTGCAGAGACTACGGGAGAACAAGCTCTACGCCAAGTTAGAGAAGTGCCAGTTTGATGTGACGGACGTGGATTTCCTAGGCTACAAGCTGTCCGACAAGGGGCTGGCCATGGACAGCGCCAAGGTCCGCGCGGTGTTGGACTGGAAGAGCCCTCGCAATCGGAAGGAAGTCCAAAGATTCATCGGCTTCGCCAACTTCTACCGCAAATTCATCAGAGGTTTTGCAAAGGAGACGGCAGCGATCACGGACACTCTCAGTTCCAAGAAAAAGAGGTTCGTGTGGACGGAACAGGCGGAGCGCTCTTTTCAGAAGCTTAAAAGCCTTTTCGCCTCCGAGGAGCAGCTGCTGCACGTGAATCCAGGCAAGCCCATACGAGTAGAGACCGACGCGTCAGACAGAGCGGTTGGAGCCGTACTCCTGCAAGAAGATCCACATGGAAACTGGAGACCCGGTGCCTTTTACTCCAGAAAGCTCAGCAAAGCGGAGCAAAACTACACCATATGGGACAGGGAGCTGTTAGCCATTCACGCAGCGTTCAAAGCGTGGCGACATTTCCTCATTGGAGCCAAGCACACAGTGCAGGTCCGCACGGATCACAAGAATTTAGAGTATTGGCGCACGGCGAAACTCCAGAGCCAAAGACACATGCGCTGGGCAGAGTTCTTCGCGGATTTCGACTTCAGGATAGAGTACGTCCCAGGGGACTCCAACGTTATAGCCGATGCGCTCTCCAGGAAACCGCAATATCTTGAGGAAGCGGCGCCAATAGCAGCCAGGCACATTTTTGCACCGCAGGCGTGGGCGTGCGCTGCCATCGCTGTCGACCTGGACGCAGTGCGACGCGCGTTGCAGGTAGATCAGTTTGCACAATCCAAAATAGAGGAGCTGCGTAGGGGTTCGCTGAGAGACGATGAGTTCCAGTTACGCGACGGACTGTTAACTCACAAGGGTGCCCTCTACGTGCCGAGCGACGAGCTCCGAGCAAAGGTTCTGCAGCAGTTGCACGACGCTCCCAGTGCGGGCCATTTCGGCAGGGAGAAGACAATAGAACTGGTGGCCAGGGACTTTTGGTGGCCCCAGATGCGAGGAGAAGTAGCGGAGTACGTCGCCAGATGTGACACTTGTCAGAGGTCCAAGCCAGTACACCAGAAGCCGGCGGGCTTGCTGGAACCACTGGAAACACCACAGCAACCGTGGGAGAGGGTGGCGCTGGACTTCGTCACTGACCTGCCCAGTTCCAGAGGCAAGACGGCGGTACTGGTGGTGGTGGACTTGTTCACCAAGATGGCGCACTTCATTCCCTGCGCGAAGGTGGCGACGGCGGAACAGACCGCCAAGCTCTTCATCGACCACGTGTTCCGGGCGCATGGGCTGCCGCGGGCCATCCTGTCCGACAGGGGGCGCCAGTTTATTTCCAATTTTTGGCAGAAGCTCCTAGGTATCCTGCGCGTCAAGATCAACCTAGCGTCGGCAAGACATCCACAAACCAACGGCCAGGCCGAGAGGGTCAACGCGATCATGCAGCAGTACCTGAGATGTTATGCAAATCAGCGACCCACAGCTTGGGTGGACTACCTACCGATGGCGGAGTTTGCCTACAACAACACGAAGCATGCGTCGACGGGGGTGACGCCGTTCTTCGCGAACAATGGACGTCATCCCAGGACCTTCCCGGGGTTCGTAGCACCAAGAGAGGGGGAGCCGCAAGAGGCCGACCAGTTCGCTGCAGAACTACAAGAGGTGCACGAGGAGCTGCGGAGACATTTGGAGCTAGCCAAACAAGCATATAAGGTGCAGGCAGACAAAGGCAGAAGAGTGGGAGAGGACATCCAGGTGGGGGACTGGGTGTGGTTAGCGGCCCAGGCGATGCCAACCAAGTCGTTGGCCAAGAAGAAGCTAGGGCACAGGCAGCTAGGACCATACCAGGTGGAGGCTAAGATCAACCCCGTGGCTTTTCGACTGGCCCTCCCCGAAGGTTCCAGAGTCCACCCGGTTTTTCATAGGTCGGTGCTCACTCCCTACAAGGCCCCGCACAGGTTTCAGGAGTCTGAAACAGTACCGCAGCCACGCACAGAGTCACCTAGGAGGGAGGGATCGCCTAGGGTCGAACCACTCAACGAGGTCACAGAGATCCTGGACTCGAGATGGGGGGAAGAGGGAATAGAATACTTTCTAGTCAGAGAGGGTGCACCAGTCAGTGCCAGTGGGTGGGTGCCGGACTACGCTTTAGACGAACCTCTTTTAAAGGACGAGTTCCATGCCCTTTTCCCACATAGACCCATGCCAGCCGAGTACTTCGATGACTGGCTCTTTACCCCCACATGTTCAGGCAGCACTTTCCACGGCTTTTCTTCAGCCGAGGAAAGAACGCCGAACTCAAACTCGCCCAGGGGATCGTGTTCGGGGGTGGACACAGAGCCCTCTTATTGGTGGGATGAGCAACCAGAGGAAGCCTGGCGCAAGAAATGGCTGAAGGGGCCTTGGCCGGCAGCACCAGACGAAGTAGCAATGGAAGAGGGAACTGCGAACATTTTGGGTGAAGAACCCGAATTCGAACACACGTACACCGAGCTGCCAGCAGAGGTCATGGACGTAGCCGAACTGTATCCTGCATCTACCTCCGAGGAGCTGCAGTTCCCACAACCCGCACCCGATGGGGGGGAGGGGGGAAGGGGGGGCTTCGAGGGGGGGATGGATGTCAGGGGTTCAGGGAGAGAGGCGCAGAGGAGGGAGGAGACCGAGAGTGAGGGAGAAGGATTCCAGCCTGACGAGGAAGAGGACGACAATGACCCGAGATGGTCCATGAGTCCGTCCAGTGAATCGGAGGATTCCCAAAAGGGAGCCCCCCTGGTCAAGCCAAGGGGAGCCCAAGGGGGAAGAAGTCAGGAGCAGGGAAACGTAGGGGGAACCGCCAGTGGGAGTTGGAGATCGAGACCTGCTTCTCCACCGGAACGGAGTGAAGAGGGTGGAGTTACCAGTGTGTCGGGAGGAACAGAACAAGGAGCAGAGGGGGGAAGGAGATCGGGGCAAGACGTCCTGCCGGAAGGGGCGGAAAGCAGTACCGGGAGCAGTGTGGCTGTTGAAAGGAAGGTCAGGAGCAACGTACGCGCGCCAAGTTCAAATGTGGAGGCGCGCGGAAGTGGGGAGAGCTCTGGGGAGGAGCCTGGTGCTAAAGCACGAAGGAGGGGGCAGCAGGCAGGAGAAGACTCAGCCTCTGGGGAGTCCCGGAAAGAGGGAACACAGGGGGGCAGGAAGACCCTGCGGAAAAGGAAGGAGAGGAAAAGGTGGAGCAGCACAAGCCTCTTAAATTGGTGCAGGGGAGGGACGGACTCAGAGGGGACTTCTAACATCTAAGGGTAACAGATGTGGAGCCACGGAGTTTGGATGTAATGACGACAATGATCTTCAATAAAACCTTTTGTATATAACTTGGACTGGACTTTGGTCTCTTGTGAGCTGGGACCCAGGGTGGCTCTGACATTAGGGTTAGGGTTAGGGTTAGGGTTAGGGTTAGGGTTAGGGTTAGGGTTAGGGTTAGGGTTAGGGTTAGGGTTAGGGTTAGGGTTAGGGTTAGGGTTAGGGTTAGGGTTAGGGTTAGGGTTAGGGTTAGGGTTAGGGTTAGGGTTAGGGTTAGGGTTAGGGTTAGGGTTAGGGTTAGGGTTAGGGTTAGGGTTAGGGTTAGGGTTAGGGTTAGGGTTAGGGTTAGGGTTAGGGTTAGGGTTAGGGTTAGGGTTAGGGTTAGGGTTAGGGTTAGGGTTAGGGTTAGGGTTAGGGTTAGGGTTAGGGTTAGGGTTAGGGTTAGGGTTAGGGTTAGGGTTAGGGTTAGGGTTAGGGTTAGGGTTAGGGTTAGGGTTAGGGTTAGGGTTAGGGTTAGGGTTAGGGTTAGGGTTAGGGTTAGGGTTAGGGTTAGGGTTAGGGTTAGGGTTAGGGTTAGGGTTAGGGTTAGGGTTAGGGTTAGGGTTAGGGTTAGGGTTAGGGTTAGGGTTAGGGTTAGGGTTAGGGTTAGGGTTAGGGTTAGGGTTAGGGTTAGGGTTAGGGTTAGGGTTAGGGTTAGGGTTAGGGTTAGGGTTAGGGTTAGGGTTAGGGTTAGGGTTAGTGTCAGAGCCACCCTGGGTCCCAGCTCACAAGAGACCAAAGTCCAGTCCAAGTTATATACAAAAGGTTTTATTGAAGATCATTGTCGTCATTACATCCAAACTCCGTGGCTCCACATCTGTTACCCTTAGATGTTAGAAGTCCCCTCTGAGTCCGTCCCTCCCCTGCACCAATTTAAGAGGCTTGTGCTGCTCCACCTTTTCCTCTCCTTCCTTTTCCGCAGGGTCTTCCTGCCCCCCTGTGTTCCCTCTTTCCGGGACTCCCCAGAGGCTGAGTCTTCTCCTGCCTGCTGCCCCCTCCTTCGTGCTTTAGCACCAGGCTCCTCCCCAGAGCTCTCCCCACTTCCGCGCGCCTCCACATTTGAACTTGGCGCGCGTACGTTGCTCCTGACCTTCCTTTCAACAGCCACACTGCTCCCGGTACTGCTTTCCGCCCCTTCCGGCAGGACGTCTTGCCCCGATCTCCTTCCCCCCTCTGCTCCTTGTTCTGTTCCTCCCGACACACTGGTAACTCCACCCTCTTCACTCCGTTCCGGTGGAGAAGCAGGTCTCGATCTCCAACTCCCACTGGCGGTTCCCCCTACGTTTCCCTGCTCCTGACTGCTTCCCCCTTGGGCTCCCCTTGGCTTGACCAGGGGGGCTCCCTTTTGGGAATCCTCCGATTCACTGGACGGACTCATGGACCATCTCGGGTCATTGTCGTCCTCTTCCTCGTCAGGCTGGAATCCTTCTCCCTCACTCTCGGTCTCCTCCCTCCTCTGCGCCTCTCTCCCTGAACCCCTGACATCCATCCCCCCCTCGAAGCCCCCCCTTCCCCCCTCCCCCCCATCGGGTGCGGGTTGTGGGAACTGCAGCTCCTCGGAGGTAGATGCAGGATACAGTTCGGCTACGTCCATGACCTCTGCTGGCAGCTCGGTGTACGTGTGTTCGAATTCGGGTTCTTCACCCAAAATGTTCGCAGTTCCCTCTTCCATTGCTACTTCGTCTGGTGCTGCCGGCCAAGGCCCCTTCAGCCATTTCTTGCGCCAGGCTTCCTCTGGTTGCTCATCCCACCAATAAGAGGGCTCTGTGTCCACCCCCGAACACGATCCCCTGGGCGAGTTTGAGTTCGGCGTTCTTTCCTCGGCTGAAGAAAAGCCGTGGAAAGTGCTGCCTGAACATGTGGGGGTAAAGAGCCAGTCATCGAAGTACTCGGCTGGCATGGGTCTATGTGGGAAAAGGGCATGGAACTCGTCCTTTAAAAGAGGTTCGTCTAAAGCGTAGTCCGGCACCCACCCACTGGCACTGACTGGTGCACCCTCTCTGACTAGAAAGTATTCTATTCCCTCTTCCCCCCATCTCGAGTCCAGGATCTCTGTGACCTCGTTGAGTGGTTCGACCCTAGGCGATCCCTCCCTCCTAGGTGACTCTGTGCGTGGCTGCGGTACTGTTTCAGACTCCTGAAACCTGTGCGGGGCCTTGTAGGGAGTGAGCACCGACCTATGAAAAACCGGGTGGACTCTGGAACCCTCGGGGAGGGCCAGTCGAAAAGCCACGGGGTTGATCTTAGCCTCCACCTGGTATGGTCCTAGCTGCCTGTGCCCTAGCTTCTTCTTGGCCAACGACTTGGTTGGCATCGCCTGGGCCGCTAACCACACCCAGTCCCCCACCTGGATGTCCTCTCCCACTCTTCTGCCTTTGTCTGCCTGCACCTTATATGCTTGTTTGGCTAGCTCCAAATGTCTCCGCAGCTCCTCGTGCACCTCTTGTAGTTCTGCAGCGAACTGGTCGGCCTCTTGCGGCTCCCCCTCTCTTGGTGCTACGAACCCCGGGAAGGTCCTGGGATGACGTCCATTGTTCGCGAAGAACGGCGTCACCCCCGTCGACGCATGCTTCGTGTTGTTGTAGGCAAACTCCGCCATCGGTAGGTAGTCCACCCAAGCTGTGGGTCGCTGATTTGCATAACATCTCAGGTACTGCTGCATGATCGCGTTGACCCTCTCGGCCTGGCCGTTGGTTTGTGGATGTCTTGCCGACGCTAGGTTGATCTTGACGCGCAGGATACCTAGGAGCTTCTGCCAAAAATTGGAAATAAACTGGCGCCCCCTGTCGGACAGGATGGCCCGCGGCAGCCCATGCGCCCGGAACACGTGGTCGATGAAGAGCTTGGCGGTCTGTTCCGCCGTCGCCACCTTCGCGCAGGGAATGAAGTGCGCCATCTTGGTGAACAAGTCCACCACCACCAGTACCGCCGTCTTGCCTCTGGAACTGGGCAGGTCAGTGACGAAGTCCAGCGCCACCCTCTCCCACGGTTGCTGTGGTGTTTCCAGTGGTTCCAGCAAGCCCGCCGGCTTCTGGTGTACTGGCTTGGACCTCTGACAAGTGTCACATCTGGCGACGTACTCCGCTACTTCTCCTCGCATCTGGGGCCACCAAAAGTCCCTGGCCACCAGTTCTATTGTCTTCTCCCTGCCGAAATGGCCCGCACTGGGAGCGTCGTGCAACTGCTGCAGAACCTTTGCTCGGAGCTCGTCGCTCGGCACGTAGAGGGCACCCTTGTGAGTTAACAGTCCGTCGCGTAACTGGAACTCATCGTCTCTCAGCGAACCCCTACGCAGCTCCTCTATTTTGGATTGTGCAAACTGATCTACCTGCAACGCGCGTCGCACTGCGTCCAGGTCGACAGCGATGGCAGCGCACGCCCACGCCTGCGGTGCAAAAATGTGCCTGGCTGCTATTGGCGCCGCTTCCTCAAGATATTGCGGTTTCCTGGAGAGCGCATCGGCTATAACGTTGGAGTCCCCTGGGACGTACTCTATCCTGAAGTCGAAATCCGCGAAGAACTCTGCCCAGCGCATGTGTCTTTGGCTCTGGAGTTTCGCCGTGCGCCAATACTCTAAATTCTTGTGATCCGTGCGGACCTGCACTGTGTGCTTGGCTCCAATGAGGAAATGTCGCCACGCTTTGAACGCTGCGTGAATGGCTAACAGCTCCCTGTCCCATATGGTGTAGTTTTGCTCCGCTTTGCTGAGCTTTCTGGAGTAAAAGGCACCGGGTCTCCAGTTTCCATGTGGATCTTCTTGCAGGAGTACGGCTCCAACCGCTCTGTCTGACGCGTCGGTCTCTACTCGTATGGGCTTGCCTGGATTCACGTGCAGCAGCTGCTCCTCGGAGGCGAAAAGGCTTTTAAGCTTCTGAAAAGAGCGCTCCGCCTGTTCCGTCCACACGAACCTCTTTTTCTTGGAACTGAGAGTGTCCGTGATCGCTGCCGTCTCCTTTGCAAAACCTCTGATGAATTTGCGGTAGAAGTTGGCGAAGCCGATGAATCTTTGGACTTCCTTCCGATTGCGAGGGCTCTTCCAGTCCAACACCGCGCGGACCTTGGCGCTGTCCATGGCCAGCCCCTTGTCGGACAGCTTGTAGCCTAGGAAATCCACGTCCGTCACATCAAACTGGCACTTCTCTAACTTGGCGTAGAGCTTGTTCTCCCGTAGTCTCTGCAGGACTTCCTTTACGTCCTTCTCATGGGCCTCCTCCGTTTCCGAAAAGATCAGGATGTCGTCGAGGAAACACACGCATTTCTTGTATAGAAGTCCCGCTAGCACGTGATGCATAAATGCTTGAAAGACGTGAGATCCATTTTGGAGACCAAATGGCATCACTCTGTATTCGTACGTGCCCAGAGGCGTGAACATGGCCGTCTTCCACTCATCGCCCTCCCGGATGCGTATGAGGTTATACGCTCCACGCAGATCCAATTTGGTGAAGATCTTCCCCTTCCTTACGGTTGCCAGGAGATCATCTATCTTGGGCATGGGGAAGGCCTTGGGTTTGGTCTTACTGTTTATGAATCGATAGTCCACAATGAGTCTTTTTTGGGGCGTGTCCTTTTTCTTTACAAAGAAAACAGGACTGCCCCCCACCGCTTTCGATTCTCGGATGAATCCGCGCTTCAAATTGTGCTCTATGAACTCCCTGAGTTCTTGCATCTCGTCCTCAGACATGGAATACAGCTTTGCAGTCGGCAACTGCGCCCCTGGCACCAGGTCGATGGCACAATCATAAGGCCTGTGGGGCGGCAACTGGTCAGCTTCCTTCTCGCAGAAAACCTCCAGGAACCCCTCGTACTTGCGGGGTACTGCCTGCACCATGCCAAGTTGCAACTGCTGCTCAGCTCCCTCCTCCTGGCTGGACTGGATGCAATGTTGAGCACAGTACGATGAGCAAAAGGTGATCTGCCGTTGGTACCACGCTACAGCAGGACTGTGTCTCTCCAGCCAACTCATGCCTAATACTATAGGCGTGTCTGAAAGGCGGGTGACATTGAAGCTGATGACTTCTCGATGATTTCCAATCCTCATCACCATGGGAGGCGTCTGTTGCACAACTTGTCCTCCTAGCAATTTCCTGCCATCCACCGTGACTACGTTCAGAGGTGTTGTCGCTGGCAGAAGCGCTATGCGATGCTGCTTGACAAAGTGCGTCCCCACAAAATCTGCGTTGCTCCCAGAATCAATCGTGATGGGGACTTCCAGGGTGGTTCCATTCGGCAACTGAAGTGTTGCAGTGAGCTGCACCGCTGGCTTGGGTGGTAAAGGGTCTGTGCGTTGCAAAAGCGCTGGGGACTGCTCTACAGATTCGCCTGGCTGAGCCCCAGCAGCTCTGCTTCCAGCCAGGCACTGTCGTTTCCCTGAGGTTGCTCTGCTTGCATCATTTCTGCTGCAACAGTTGCTAAAGCTGCAGTGTGTTTCTGCAGCCTCTGGGGACACTCTTTCGCCATGTGCTGTGCACTGTCGCAAATGTAACACTTCCTGGTCCCTCTAGGAGGCTGTGCCTTTACTGCACCGGAAGCTGGGGCTCTGGCTGTTGCTTGAGCCTTAGCACCACCAAGTTCCATGGGCTCCTCCCCCTGCCTTCCCAGTGGCGAAGGATGTGACTGACTGAACTCCCTGGGGATGAAAGAAGACGTCCTCGCTGGTGGACGCACCTGACGTTCTTCCTCAGTGTGCCAAGGACGTCCCTCGTGCCTTATCCCAATCGCCAAAGCCCTCCGCACAAGCTCCTCCAGGGTCTGGGGTCTGTCTCCCCTGGCAAGTTCATCCTTAATGGGACCGCTGAGCCCCTCCCAGAACAAATCCCTCACAGGTGCACAATCCTTCTCCCAGCTTAGCGCAGTCAGTAAAGCAAAAAATCTGGAATGGTACTGACGCACAGTGGCTTTGCCTTGCCGCAATCCAAAAATTTCCCTGCGTGCAAGATCCACATCTACAGTTGACTGGAAGCAGGCATCCATTGCTTTAATGAATTCATCTGCATCGCGGCGGGCAGGGCCATCTTCACGCCACAAATTGCGCAACCAGTCTCTGGCCGGCCCATGCAAGTGAGAAACAATAAACCCCACTTTCTCCTCCTCATCTTTAAAGCCATGACGAAGCAAGTGCAATGCATACAAAACGTCTGCTCTGAAACTGGGGTAGTGCTTCAGGTTCCCATCGAAGTGGGTGACTAGGCTGCCCCCCCTCCGTCCAAGTCCAATCCCTTCTGATCTGGACCCTGGGAACCCTTCCCTGCTTGCACGTTCCCACCTGGTTTGCAGGTCCTGGCAGCGCTTCTCCATTTCGTCATGCTTCTTCTGAGACGCAAGGACTGCAGCAGTGAGTTCGGAAACTGTAGTTCGCAGAGCTGTCAACTGCTCCTCCGCACTCATGGCTGTCACCGTTCGTGAGCTTTGCAAAAAAAAAATTTTGCGTTCTTTGGAGGGGACTTACTGTCAGAGCCACCCTGGGTCCCAGCTCACAAGAGACCAAAGTCCAGTCCAAGTTATATACAAAAGGTTTTATTGAAGATCATTGTCGTCATTACATCCAAACTCCGTGGCTCCACATCTGTTACCCTTAGATGTTAGAAGTCCCCTCTGAGTCCGTCCCTCCCCTGCACCAATTTAAGAGGCTTGTGCTGCTCCACCTTTTCCTCTCCTTCCTTTTCCGCAGGGTCTTCCTGCCCCCCTGTGTTCCCTCTTTCCGGGACTCCCCAGAGGCTGAGTCTTCTCCTGCCTGCTGCCCCCTCCTTCGTGCTTTAGCACCAGGCTCCTCCCCAGAGCTCTCCCCACTTCCGCGCGCCTCCACATTTGAACTTGGCGCGCGTACGTTGCTCCTGACCTTCCTTTCAACAGCCACACTGCTCCCGGTACTGCTTTCCGCCCCTTCCGGCAGGACGTCTTGCCCCGATCTCCTTCCCCCCTCTGCTCCTTGTTCTGTTCCTCCCGACACACTGGTAACTCCACCCTCTTCACTCCGTTCCGGTGGAGAAGCAGGTCTCGATCTCCAACTCCCACTGGCGGTTCCCCCTACGTTTCCCTGCTCCTGACTGCTTCCCCCTTGGGCTCCCCTTGGCTTGACCAGGGGGGCTCCCTTTTGGGAATCCTCCGATTCACTGGACGGACTCATGGACCATCTCGGGTCATTGTCGTCCTCTTCCTCGTCAGGCTGGAATCCTTCTCCCTCACTCTCGGTCTCCTCCCTCCTCTGCGCCTCTCTCCCTGAACCCCTGACAGTTAGGGTTAGGGTTAGGGTTAGGGTTAGGGTTAGGGTTAGGGTTAGGGTTAGGGTTAGGGTTAGGGTTAGGGTTAGGGTTAGGGTTAGGGTTAGGGTTAGGGTTAGGGTTAGGGTTAGGGTTAGGGTTAGGGTTAGGGTTAGGGTTAGGGTTAGGGTTAGGGTTAGGGTTAGGGTTAGGGTTAGGGTTAGGGTTAGGGTTAGGGTTAGGGTTAGGGTTAGGGTTAGGGTTAGGGTTAGGGTTAGGGTTAGGGTTAGGGTTAGGGTTAGGGTTAGGGTTAGGGTTAGGGTTAGGGTTAGGGTTAGGGTTAGGGTTAGGGTTAGGGTTAGGGTTAGGGTTAGGGTTAGGGTTAGGGTTAGGGTTAGGGTTAGGGTTAGGGTTAGGGTTAGGGTTAGGGTTAGGGTTAGGGTTAGGGTTAGGGTTAGGGTTAGGGTTAGGGTTAGGGTTAGGGTTAGGGTTAGGGTTAGGGTTAGGGTTAGGGTTAGGGTTAGGGTTAGGGTTAGGGTTAGGGTTAGGGTTAGGGTTAGGGTTAGGGTTAGGGTTAGGGTTAGGGTTAGGGTTAGGGTTAGGGTTAGGGTTAGGGTTAGGGTTAGGGTTAGGGTTAGGGTTAGGGTTAGGGTTAGGGTTAGGGTTAGGGTTAGGGTTAGTGTCAGGGGTTCAGGGAGAGAGGCGCAGAGGAGGGAGGAGACCGAGAGTGAGGGAGAAGGATTCCAGCCTGACGAGGAAGAGGACGACAATGACCCGAGATGGTCCATGAGTCCGTCCAGTGGATCGGAGGATTCCCCAAAGGGAGCCCCCTTGGTCAAGCCAAGGGGAGCCCAAGGGGGAAGCAGTCAGGAGCAGGGGAACGTAGGGGGAACCGCCAGTGGGAGTTGGAGATCGAGACCTGCTTCTCCACCGGAACGGAGTGAAGAGGGTGGAGTTACCAGTGTGTCGGGAGGAACAGAACAAGGAGCAGAGGGGGGAAGGAGATCGGGGCAAGACGTCCTGCCGGAAGGGGCGGAAAGCAGTACCGGGAGCAGTGTGGCTGTTGAAAGGAAGGTGAGGAGCAACGTACGCGCGCCAAGTTCAAATGTGGAGGCGCGCGGAAGTGGGGAGAGCTCTGGGGAGGAGCCTGGTGCTAAAGCACGAAGGAGGGGGCAGCAGGCAGGAGAAGACTCAGCCTCTGGGGAGTCCCGGAAAGAGGGAACACAGGGGGGCAGGAAGACCCTGCGGAAAAGGAAGGAGAGGAAAAGGTGGAGCAGCACAAGCCTCTTAAACTGGTGCAGGGGAGGGACGGACTCAGAGGGGACTTCTAACATCTAAGGGTAACAGATGTGGAGCCACGGAGTTTGGATGTAATGACGACAATGATCTTCAATAAAACCTTTTGTATATAACTTGGACTGGACTTTGGTCTCTTGTGAGCTGGGACCCAGGGTGGCTCTGACAGTAAGTCCCCTCCAAAGAACGCAAAAATTTTTTTTTGCAAAGCTCACGAACGGTGACAGCCATGAGTGCGGAGGAGCAGTTGACAGCTCTGCGAACTACAGTTTCCGAACTCACTGCTGCAGTCCTTGCGTCTCAGAAGAAGCATGACGAAACGGAGAAGCGCTGCCAGGACCTGCAAACCAGGTGGGAACGTGCAAGCAGGGAAGGGATTGGACTTGGACGGAGGGGGGGCAGCCTAGTCACCCACTTCGATGGGAACCTGAAGCACTACCCCAGTTTCAGAGCAGACGTTTTGTATGCATTGCACTTGCTTCGTCATGACTTTAAAGATGAGGAGGAGAAAGTGGGGTTTATTGTTTCTCACTTGCATGGGCCGGCCAGAGACTGGTTGCGCAATTTGTGGCGTGAAGATGGCCCTGCCCGCCGCGATGCAGATGAATTCATTAAAGCAATGGATGCCTGCTTCCAGTCAACTGTAGATGTGGATCTTGCACGCAGGGAAATTTTTGGATTGCGGCAAGGCAAAGCCACTGTGCGTCAGTACCATTCCAGATTTTTTGCTTTACTGACTGCGCTAAGCTGGGAGAAGGATTGTGCACCTGTGAGGGATTTGTTCTGGGAGGGGCTCAGCGGTCCCATTAAGGATGAACTTGCCAGGGGAGACAGACCCCAGACCCTGGAGGAGCTTGTGCAGAGGGCTTTGGCGATTGGGATAAGGCACGAGGGACGTCCTTGGCACACTGAGGAAGAACGTCAGGTGCGTCCACCAGCGAGGACGTCTTCTTTCATCCCCAGGGAGTTCAGTCAGTCACATCCTTCGCCACTGGGAAGGCAGGGGGAGGAGCCCATGGAACTTGGTGGTGCTAAGGCTCAAGCAACAGCCAGAGCCCCAGCTTCCGGTGCAGTAAAGGCACAGCCTCCTAGAGGGACCAGGAAGTGTTACATTTGCGACAGTGCACAGCACATGGCGAAAGAGTGTCCCCAGAGGCTGCAGAAACACACTGCAGCTTTAGCAACTGTTGCAGCAGAAATGATGCAAGCAGAGCAACCTCAGGGAAACGACAGTGCCTGGCTGGAAGCAGAGCTGCTGGGGCTCAGCCAGGCGAATCTGTAGAGCAGTCCCCAGCGCTTTTGCAACGCACAGACCCTTTACCACCCAAGCCAGCGGTGCAGCTCACTGCAACACTTCAGTTGCCGAATGGAACCACCCTGGAAGTCCCCATCACGATTGATTCTGGGAGCAACGCAGATTTTGTGGGGACGCACTTTGTCAAGCAGCATCGCATAGCGCTTCTGCCAGCGACAACACCTCTGAACGTAGTCACGGTGGATGGCAGGAAATTGCTAGGAGGACAAGTTGTGCAACAGACGCCTCCCATGGTGATGAGGATTGGAAATCATCGAGAAGTCATCAGCTTCAATGTCACCCGCCTTTCAGACACGCCTATAGTATTAGGCATGAGTTGGCTGGAGAGACACAGTCCTGCTGTAGCGTGGTACCAACGGCAGATCACCTTTTGCTCATCGTACTGTGCTCAACATTGCATCCAGTCCAGCCAGGAGGAGGGAGCTGAGCAGCAGTTGCAACTTGGCATGGTGCAGGCAGTACCCCGCAAGTACGAGGGGTTCCTGGAGGTTTTCTGCGAGAAGGAAGCTGACCAGTTGCCGCCCCACAGGCCTTATGATTGTGCCATCGACCTGGTGCCAGGGGCGCAGTTGCCGACTGCAAAGCTGTATTCCATGTCTGAGGACGAGATGCAAGAACTCAGGGAGTTCATAGAGCACAATTTGAAGCGCGGATTCATCCGAGAATCGAAAGCGGTGGGGGGCAGTCCTGTTTTCTTTGTAAAGAAAAAGGACACGCCCCAAAAAAGACTCATTGTGGACTATCGATTCATAAACAGTAAGACCAAACCCAAGGCCTTCCCCATGCCCAAGATAGATGATCTCCTGGCAACCGTAAGGAAGGGGAAGATCTTCACCAAATTGGATCTGCGTGGAGCGTATAACCTCATACGCATCCGGGAGGGCGATGAGTGGAAGACGGCCATGTTCACGCCTCTGGGCACGTACGAATACAGAGTGATGCCATTTGGTCTCCAAAATGGATCTCACGTCTTTCAAGCATTTATGCATCACGTGCTAGCGGGACTTCTCTACAAGAAATGCGTGTGTTTCCTCGACGACATCCTGATCTTTTCGGAAACGGAGGAGGCCCATGAGAAGGACGTAAAGGAAGTCCTGCAGAGACTACGGGAGAACAAGCTCTACGCCAAGTTAGAGAAGTGCCAGTTTGATGTGACGGACGTGGATTTCCTAGGCTACAAGCTGTCCGACAAGGGGCTGGCCATGGACAGCGCCAAGGTCCGCGCGGTGTTGGACTGGAAGAGCCCTCGCAATCGGAAGGAAGTCCAAAGATTCATCGGCTTCGCCAACTTCTACCGCAAATTCATCAGAGGTTTTGCAAAGGAGACGGCAGCGATCACGGACACTCTCAGTTCCAAGAAAAAGAGGTTCGTGTGGACGGAACAGGCGGAGCGCTCTTTTCAGAAGCTTAAAAGCCTTTTCGCCTCCGAGGAGCAGCTGCTGCACGTGAATCCAGGCAAGCCCATACGAGTAGAGACCGACGCGTCAGACAGAGCGGTTGGAGCCGTACTCCTGCAAGAAGATCCACATGGAAACTGGAGACCCGGTGCCTTTTACTCCAGAAAGCTCAGCAAAGCGGAGCAAAACTACACCATATGGGACAGGGAGCTGTTAGCCATTCACGCAGCGTTCAAAGCGTGGCGACATTTCCTCATTGGAGCCAAGCACACAGTGCAGGTCCGCACGGATCACAAGAATTTAGAGTATTGGCGCACGGCGAAACTCCAGAGCCAAAGACACATGCGCTGGGCAGAGTTCTTCGCGGATTTCGACTTCAGGATAGAGTATGTCCCAGGGGACTCCAACGTTATAGCCGATGCGCTCTCCAGGAAACCGCAATATCTTGAGGAAGCGGCGCCAATAGCAGACAGGCACATTTTTGCACCGCAGGCGTGGGCGTGCGCTGCCATCGCTGTCGACCTGGACGCAGTGCGACGCGCGTTGCAGGTAGATCAGTTTGCACAATCCAAAATAGAGGAGCTGCGTAGGGGTTCGCTGAGAGACGATGAGTTCCAGTTACGCGACGGACTGTTAACTCACAAGGGTGCCCTCTACGTGCCGAGCGACGAGCTCCGAGCAAAGGTTCTGCAGCAGTTGCACGACGCTCCCAGTGCGGGCCATTTCGGCAGGGAGAAGACAATAGAACTGGTGGCCAGGGACTTTTGGTGGCCCCAGATGCGAGGAGAAGTAGCGGAGTACGTCGCCAGATGTGACACTTGTCAGAGGTCCAAGCCAGTACACCAGAAGCCGGCGGGCTTGCTGGAACCACTGGAAACACCACAGCAACCGTGGGAGAGGGTGGCGCTGGACTTCGTCACTGACCTGCCCAGTTCCAGAGGCAAGACGGCGGTACTGGTGGTGGTGGACTTGTTCACCAAGATGGCGCACTTCATTCCCTGCGCGAAGGTGGCGACGGCGGAACAGACCGCCAAGCTCTTCATCGACCACGTGTTCCGGGCGCATGGGCTGCCGCGGGCCATCCTGTCCGACAGGGGGCGCCAGTTTATTTCCAATTTTTGGCAGAAGCTCCTAGGTATCCTGCGCGTCAAGATCAACCTAGCGTCGGCAAGACATCCACAAACCAACGGCCAGGCCGAGAGGGTCAACGCGATCATGCAGCAGTACCTGAGATGTTATGCAAATCAGCGACCCACAGCTTGGGTGGACTACCTACCGATGGCGGAGTTTGCCTACAACAACACGAAGCATGCGTCGACGGGGGTGACGCCGTTCTTCGCGAACAATGGACGTCATCCCAGGACCTTCCCGGGGTTCGTAGCACCAAGAGAGGGGGAGCCGCAAGAGGCCGACCAGTTCGCTGCAGAACTACAAGAGGTGCACGAGGAGCTGCGGAGACATTTGGAGCTAGCCAAACAAGCATATAAGGTGCAGGCAGACAAAGGCAGAAGAGTGGGAGAGGACATCCAGGTGGGGGACTGGGTGTGGTTAGCGGCCCAGGCGATGCCAACCAAGTCGTTGGCCAAGAAGAAGCTAGGGCACAGGCAGCTAGGACCATACCAGGTGGAGGCTAAGATCAACCCCGTGGCTTTTCGACTGGCCCTCCCCGAAGGTTCCAGAGTCCACCCGGTTTTTCATAGGTCGGTGCTCACTCCCTACAAGGCCCCGCACAGGTTTCAGGAGTCTGAAACAGTACCGCAGCCACGCACAGAGTCACCTAGGAGGGAGGGATCGCCTAGGGTCGAACCACTCAACGAGGTCACGGAGATCCTGGACTCGAGATGGGGGGAAGAGGGAATAGAATACTTTCTAGTCAGAGAGGGTGCACCAGTCAGTGCCAGTGGGTGGGTGCCGGACTACGCTTTAGACGAACCTCTTTTAAAGGACGAGTTCCATGCCCTTTTCCCACATAGACCCATGCCAGCCGAGTACTTCGATGACTGGCTCTTTACCCCCACATGTTCAGGCAGCACTTTCCACGGCTTTTCTTCAGCCGAGGAAAGAACGCCGAACTCAAACTCGCCCAGGGGATCGTGTTCGGGGGTGGACACAGAGCCCTCTTATTGGTGGGATGAGCAACCAGAGGAAGCCTGGCGCAAGAAATGGCTGAAGGGGCCTTGGCAGGCAGCACCAAACGAAGTAGCAATGGAAGAGGGAACTGCGAACATGTTGGGTGAAGAACCCGAATTCGAACACACGTACACCGAGCTGCCAGCAGAGGTCATGGACGTAGCCGAACTGTATCCTGCATCTACCTCCGAGGAGCTGCAGTTCCCACAACCCGCACCCGATGGGGGGGAGGGGGGAAGGGGGGGCTTCGAGGGGGGGATGGATGTCAGGGGTTCAGGGAGAGAGGCGCAGAGGAGGGAGGAGACCGAGAGTGAGGGAGAAGGATTCCAGCCTGACGAGGAAGAGGACGACAATGACCCGAGATGGTCCATGAGTCCGTCCAGTGGATCGGAGGATTCCCAAAAGGGAGCCCCCTTGGTCAAGCCAAGGGGAGCCCAAGGGGGAAGCAGTCAGGAGCAGGGGAACGTAGGGGGAACCGCCAGTGGGAGTTGGAGATCGAGACCTGCTTCTCCACCGGAACGGAGTGAAGAGGGTGGAGTTACCAGTGTGTCGGGAGGAACAGAACAAGGAGCAGAGGGGGGAAGGAGATCGGGGCAAGACGTCCTGCCGGAAGGGGCGGAAAGCAGTACCGGGAGCAGTGTGGCTGTTGAAAGGAAGGTGAGGAGCAACGTACGCGCGCCAAGTTCAAATGTGGAGGCGCGCGGAAGTGGGGAGAGCTCTGGGGAGGAGCCTGGTGCTAAAGCACGAAGGAGGGGGCAGCAGGCAGGAGAAGACTCAGCCTCTGGGGAGTCCCGGAAAGAGGGAACACAGGGGGGCAGGAAGACCCTGCGGAAAAGGAAGGAGAGGAAAAGGTGGAGCAGCACAAGCCTCTTAAACTGGTGCAGGGGAGGGACGGACTCAGAGGGGACTTCTAACATCTAAGGGTAACAGATGTGGAGCCACGGAGTTTGGATGTAATGACGACAATGATCTTCAATAAAACCTTTTGTATATAACTTGGACTGGACTTTGGTCTCTTGTGAGCTGGGACCCAGGGTGGCTCTGACAGTTAGGGTTAGGGTTAGGGTTAGGGTTAGGGTTAGGGTTAGGGTTAGGGTTAGGGTTAGGGTTAGGGTTAGGGTTAGGGTTAGGGTAGGGTTAGGGTTAGGGTTAGGGTTAGGGTTAGGGTTAGGGTTAGGGTTAGGGTTAGGGTTAGGGTTAGGGTTAGGGTTAGGGTTAGGGTTAGGGTTAGGGTTAGGGTTAGGGTTAGGGTTAGGGTTAGGGTTAGGGTTAGGGTTAGGGTTAGGGTTAGGGTTAGGGTTAGGGTTAGGGTTAGGGTTAGGGTTAGGGTTAGGGTTAGGGTTAGGGTTAGGGTTAGGGTTAGGGTTAGGGTTAGGGTTAGGGTTAGGGTTAGGGTTAGGGTTAGGGTTAGGGTTAGGGTTAGGGTTAGGGTTAGGGTTAGGGTTAGGGTTAGGGTTAGGGTTAGGGTTAGGGTTAGGGTTAGGGTTAGGGTTAGGGTTAGGGTTAGGGTTAGGGTTAGGGTTAGGGTTAGGGTTAGGGTTAGGGTTAGGGTTAGGGTTAGGGTTAGGGTTAGGGTTAGGGTTAGGGTTAGGGTTAGGGTTAGGGTTAGGGTTAGGGTTAGGGTTAGGGTTAGGGTTAGGGTTAGGGTTAGGGTTAG
This sequence comes from Podarcis cretensis, assembly GCF_951804945.1. Taxonomy (NCBI): domain Eukaryota; kingdom Metazoa; phylum Chordata; class Lepidosauria; order Squamata; family Lacertidae; genus Podarcis; species Podarcis cretensis. Next base: position 40,128 of record NW_027647826.1, on the reverse strand, counting down.
GGTTAGGGTTAGGGTTAGGGTTAGGGTTAGGGTTAGGGTTAGGGTTAGGGTTAGGGTTAGGGTTAGGGTTAGGGTTAGGGTTAGGGTTAGGGTTAGGGTTAGGGTTAGGGTTAGGGTTAGGGTTAGGGTTAGGGTTAGGGTTAGGGTTAGGGTTAGGGTTAGGGTTAGGGTTAGGGTTAGGGTTAGGGTTAGGGTTAGGGTTAGGGTTAGGGTTAGGGTTAGGGTTAGGGTTAGGGTTAGGGTTAGGGTTAGGGTTAGGGTTAGGGTTAGGGTTAGGGTTAGGGTTAGGGTTAGGGTTAGGGTTAGGGTTAGGGTTAGGGTTAGGGTTAGGGTTAGGGTTAGGGTTAGGGTTAGGGTTAGGGTTAGGGTTAGGGTTAGGGTTAGGGTTAGGGTTAGGGTTAGGGTTAGGGTTAGGGTTAGGGTTAGGGTTAGGGTTAGGGTTAGGGTTAGGGTTAGGGTTAGGGTTAGGGTTAGGGTTAGGGTTAGGGTTAGGGTTAGGGTTAGGGTTAGGGTTAGGGTTAGGGTTAGGGTTAGGGTTAGGGTTAGGGTTAGGGTTAGGGTTAGGGTTAGGGTTAGGGTTAGGGTTAGGGTTAGGGTTAGGGTTAGGGTTAGGGTTAGGGTTAGGGTTAGGGTTAGGGTTAGGGTTAGGGTTAGGGTTAGGGTTAGGGTTAGGGTTAGGGTTAGGGTTAGGGTTAGGGTTAGGGTTAGGGTTAGGGTTAGGGTTAGGGTTAGGGTTAGGGTTAGGGTTAGGGTTAGGGTTAGGGTTAGGGTTAGGGTTAGGGTTAGGGTTAGGGTTAGGGTTAGGGTTAGGGTTAGGGTTAGGGTTAGGGTTAGGGTTAGGGTTAGGGTTAGGGTTAGGGTTAGGGTTAGGGTTAGGGTTAGGGTTAGGGTTAGGGTTAGGGTTAGGGTTAGGGTTAGGGTTAGGGTTAGGGTTAGGGTTAGGGTTAGGGTTAGGGTTAGGGTTAGGGTTAGGGTTAGGGTTAGGGTTAGGGTTAGGGTTAGGGTTAGGGTTAGGGTTAGGGTTAGGGTTAGGGTTAGGGTTAGGGTTAGGGTTAGGGTTAGGGTTAGGGTTAGGGTTAGGGTTAGGGTTAGGGTTAGGGTTAGGGTTAGGGTTAGGGTTAGGGTTAGGGTTAGGGTTAGGGTTAGGGTTAGGGTTAGGGTTAGGGTTAGGGTTAGGGTTAGGGTTAGGGTTAGGGTTAGGGTTAGGGTTAGGGTTAGGGTTAGGGTTAGGGTTAGGGTTAGGGTTAGGGTTAGGGTTAGGGTTAGGGTTAGGGTTAGGGTTAGGGTTAGGGTTAGGGTTAGGGTTAGGGTTAGGGTTAGGGTTAGGGTTAGGGTTAGGGTTAGGGTTAGGGTTAGGGTTAGGGTTAGGGTTAGGGTTAGGGTTAGGGTTAGGGTTAGGGTTAGGGTTAGGGTTAGGGTTAGGGTTAGGGTTAGGGTTAGGGTTAGGGTTAGGGTTAGGGTTAGGGTTAGGGTTAGGGTTAGGGTTAGGGTTAGGGTTAGGGTTAGGGTTAGGGTTAGGGTTAGGGTTAGGGTTAGGGTTAGGGTTAGGGTTAGGGTTAGGGTTAGGGTTAGGGTTAGGGTTAGGGTTAGGGTTAGGGTTAGGGTTAGGGTTAGGGTTAGGGTTAGGGTTAGGGTTAGGGTTAGGGTTAGGGTTAGGGTTAGGGTTAGGGTTAGGGTTAGGGTTAGGGTTAGGGTTAGTGTCAGAGCCACCCTGGGTCCCAGCTCACAAGAGACCAAAGTCCAGTCCAAGTTATATACAAAAGGTTTTATTGAAGATCATTGTCGTCATTACATCCAAAGTCCGTGGCTCCGCATCTGTTACCCTTAGATGTTAGAAGTCCCCTCTGAATCCGTCCCTCCCCTGCACCAATTTAAGAGGCTTGTGCTGCTCCACCTTTTCCTCTCCTTCCTTTTCCGCAGGGTCTTCCTGCCCCCCTGTGTTCCCTCTTTCCGGGACTCCCCAGAGGCTGAGTCTTCTCCTGCCTGCTGCCCCCTCCTTCGTGCTTTAGCACCAGGCTCCTCCCCAGAGCTCTCCCCACTTCCGCGCGCCTCCACATTTGAACTTGGCGCGCGTACGTTGCTCCTGACCTTCCTTTCAACAGCCACACTGCTCCCGGTACTGCTTTCCGCCTCTTCCGGCAGGACGTCTTGCCCTGATCTCCTTCCCCCCTCTGCTCCTTGTTCTGTTCCTCCCGACACACTGGTAACTCCACCCTCTTCACTCCGTTCCGGTGGAGAAGCCGGTCTCGATCTCCAACTCCCACTGGCGGTTCCCCCTACGTTCCCCTGCTCCTGACTGCTTCCCCCTTGGGCTCCCCTTGGCTTGACCAGGGGGGCTCCCTTTTGGGAATCCTCCGATTCACTGGACGGACTCATGGACCATCTCGGGTCATTGTCGTCCTCTTCCTCGTCAGGCTGGAATCCTTCTCCCTCACTCTCGGTCTCCTCCCTCCTCTGCGCCTCTCTCCCTGAACCCCTGACATCCATCCCCCCCTCGAAGCCCCCCCTTCCCCCCTCCTCCCCATCGGGTGCGGGTTGTGGGAACTGCAGCTCCTCGGAGGTAGATGCAGGATACAGTTCGGCTACGTCCATGACCTCTGCTGGCAGCTCGGTGTACGTGTGTTCGAATTCGGGTTCTTCACCCAAAATGTTCGCAGTTCCCTCTTCCATTGCTACTTCGTCTGGTGCTGCCGACCAAGGCCCCTTCAGCCATTTCTTGCGCCAGGCTTCCTCTGGTTGCTCATCCCACCAATAAGAGGGCTCTGTGTCCACCCCCGAACACGATCCCCTGGGCGAGTTTGAGTTCGGCGTTCTTTCCTCGGCTGAAGAAAAGCCGTGGAAAGTGCTGCCTGAACATGTGGGGGTAAAGAGCCAGTCATCGAAGTACTCGGCTGGCATGGGTCTATGTGGGAAAAGGGCATGGAACTCGTCCTTTAAAAGAGGTTCGTCTAAAGCGTAGTCCGGCACCCACCCACTGGCACTGACTGGTGCACCCTCTCTGACTAGAAAGTATTCTATTCCCTCTTCCCCCCATCTCGAGTCCAGGATCTCTGTGACCTCGTTGAGTGGTTCGACCCTAGGCGATCCCTCCCTCCTAGGTGACTCTGTGCGTGGCTGCGGTACTGTTTCAGACTCCTGAAACCTGTGCGGGGCCTTGTAGGGAGTGAGCACCGACCTATGAAAAACCGGGTGGACTCTGGAACCTTCGGGGAGGGCCAGTCGAAAAGCCACGGGGTTGATCTTAGCCTCCACCTGGTATGGTCCTAGCTGCCTGTGCCCTAGCTTCTTCTTGGCCAACGACTTGGTTGGCATCGCCTGGGCCGCTAACCACACCCAGTCCCCCACCTGGATGTCCTCTCCCACTCTTCTGCCTTTGTCTGCCTGCACCTTATATGCTTGTTTGGCTAGCTCCAAATGTCTCCGCAGCTCCTCGTGCACCTCTTGTAGTTCTGCAGCGAACTGGTCGGCCTCTTGCGGCTCCCCCTCTCTTGGTGCTACGAACCCCGGGAAGGTCCTGGGATGACGTCCATTGTTCGCGAAGAACGGCGTCACCCCCGTCGACGCATGCTTCGTGTTGTTGTAGGCAAACTCCGCCATCGGTAGGTAGTCCACCCAAGCTGTGGGTCGCTGATTTGCATAACATCTCAGGTACTGCTGCATGATCGCGTTGACCCTCTCGGCCTGGCCGTTGGTTTGTGGATGTCTTGCCGACGCTAGGTTGATCTGGACGCGCAGGATACCTAGGAGCTTCTGCCAAAAATTGGAAATAAACTGGCGCCCCCTGTCGGACAGGATGGCCCGCGGCAGCCCATGCGCCCGGAACACGTGGTCGATGAAGAGCTTGGCGGTCTGTTCCGCCGTCGCCACCTTCGCGCAGGGAATGAAGTGCGCCATCTTGGTGAACAAGTCCACCACCACCAGTACCGCCGTCTTGCCTCTGGAACTGGGCAGGTCAGTGACGAAGTCCAGCGCCACCCTCTCCCACGGTTGCTGTGGTGTTTCCAGTGGTTCCAGCAAGCCCGCCGGCTTCTGGTGTACTGGCTTGGACCTCTGACAAGTGTCACATCTGGCGACGTACTCCGCTACTTCTCCTCGCATCTGGGGCCACCAAAAGTCCCTGGCCACCAGTTCTATTGTCTTCTCCCTGCCGAAATGGCCCGCACTGGGAGCGTCGTGCAACTGCTGCAGAACCTTTGCTCGGAGCTCGTCGCTCGGCACGTAGAGGGCACCCTTGTGAGTTAACAGTCCGTCGCGTAACTGGAACTCATCGTCTCTCAGCGAACCCCTACGCAGCTCCTCTATTTTGGATTGTGCAAACTGATCTACCTGCAACGCGCGTCGCACTGCGTCCAGGTCGACAGCGATGGCAGCGCACGCCCACGCCTGCGGTGCAAAAATGTGCCTGGCTGCTATTGGCGCCGCTTCCTCAAGATATTGCGGTTTCCTGGAGAGCGCATCGGCTATAACGTTGGAGTCCCCTGGGACGTACTCTATCCTGAAGTCGAAATCCGCGAAGAACTCTGCCCAGCGCATGTGTCTTTGGCTCTGGAGTTTCGCCGTGCGCCAATACTCTAAATTCTTGTGATCCGTGCGGACCTGCACTGTGTGCTTGGCTCCAATGAGGAAATGTCGCCACGCTTTGAACGCTGCGTGAATGGCTAACAGCTCCCTGTCCCATATGGTGTAGTTTTGCTCCGCTTTGCTGAGCTTTCTGGAGTAAAAGGCACCGGGTCTCCAGTTTCCATGTGGATCTTCTTGCAGGAGTACGGCTCCAACCGCTCTGTCTGACGCGTCGGTCTCTACTCGTATGGGCTTGCCTGGATTCACGTGCAGCAGCTGCTCCTCGGAGGCGAAAAGGCTTTTAAGCTTCTGAAAAGAGCGCTCCGCCTGTTCCGTCCACACGAACCTCTTTTTCTTGGAACTGAGAGTGTCCGTGATCGCTGCCGTCTCCTTTGCAAAACCTCTGATGAATTTGCGGTAGAAGTTGGCGAAGCCGATGAATCTTTGGACTTCCTTCCGATTGCGAGGGCTCTTCCAGTCCAACACCGCGCGGACCTTGGCGCTGTCCATGGCCAGCCCCTTGTCGGACAGCTTGTAGCCTAGGAAATCCACGTCCGTCACATCAAACTGGCACTTCTCTAACTTGGCGTAGAGCTTGTTCTCCCGTAGTCTCTGCAGGACTTCCTTTACGTCCTTCTCATGGGCCTCCTCCGTTTCCGAAAAGATCAGGATGTCGTCGAGGAAACACACGCATTTCTTGTAGAGAAGTCCCGCTAGCACGTGATGCATAAATGCTTGAAAGACGTGAGATCCATTTTGGAGACCAAATGGCATCACTCTGTATTCGTACGTGCCCAGAGGCGTGAACATGGCCGTCTTCCACTCATCGCCCTCCCGGATGCGTATGAGGTTATACGCTCCACGCAGATCCAATTTGGTGAAGATCTTCCCCTTCCTTACGGTTGCCAGGAGATCATCTATCTTGGGCATGGGGAAGGCCTTGGGTTTGGTCTTACTGTTTATGAATCGATAGTCCACAATGAGTCTTTTTTGGGGCGTGTCCTTCTTCTTTACAAAGAAAACAGGACTGCCCCCCACCGCTTTCGATTCTCGGATGAATCCGCGCTTCAAATTGTGCTCTATGAACTCCCTGAGTTCTTGCATCTCGTCCTCAGACATGGAATACAGCTTTGCAGTCGGCAACTGCGCCCCTGGCACCAGGTCGATGGCACAATCATAAGGCCTGTGGGGCGGCAACTGGTCAGCTTCCTTCTCGCAGAAAACCTCCAGGAACCCCTCGTACTTGCGGGGTACTGCCTGCACCATGCCAAGTTGCAACTGCTGCTCAGCTCCCTCCTCCTGGCTGGACTGGATGCAATGTTGAGCACAGTACGATGAGCAAAAGGTGATCTGCCGTTGGTACCACGCTACAGCAGGACTGTGTCTCTCCAGCCAACTCATGCCTAATACTATAGGCGTGTCTGAAAGGCGGGTGACATTGAAGCTGATGACTTCTCGATGATTTCCAATCCTCATCACCATGGGAGGCGTCTGTTGCACAACTTGTCCTCCTAGCAATTTCCTGCCATCCACCGTGACTACGTTCAGAGGTGTTGTCGCTGGCAGAAGCGCTATGCGATGCTGCTTGACAAAGTGCGTCCCCACAAAATCTGCGTTGCTCCCAGAATCAATCGTGATGGGGACTTCCAGGGTGGTTCCATTCGGCAACTGAAGTGTTGCAGTGAGCTGCACCGCTGGCTTGGGTGGTAAAGGGTCTGTGCGTTGCAAAAGCGCTGGGGACTGCTCTACAGATTCGCCTGGCTGAGCCCCAGCAGCTCTGCTTCCAGCCAGGCACTGTCGTTTCCCTGAGGTTGCTCTGCTTGCATCATTTCTGCTGCAACAGTTGCTAAAGCTGCAGTGTGTTTCTGCAGCCTCTGGGGACACTCTTTCGCCATGTGCTGTGCACTGTCGCAAATGTAACACTTCCTGGTCCCTCTAGGAGGCTGTGCCTTTACTGCACCGGAAGCTGGGGCTCTGGCTGTTGCTTGAGCCTTAGCACCACCAAGTTCCATGGGCTCCTCCCCCTGCCTTCCCAGTGGCGAAGGATGTGACTGACTGAACTCCCTGGGGATGAAAGAAGACGTCCTCGCTGGTGGACGCACCTGACGTTCTTCCTCAGTGTGCCAAGGACGTCCCTCGTGCCTTATCCCAATCGCCAAAGCCCTCTGCACAAGCTCCTCCAGGGTCTGGGGTCTGTCTCCCCTGGCAAGTTCATCCTTAATGGGACCGCTGAGCCCCTCCCAGAACAAATCCCTCACAGGTGCACCATCCTTCTCCCAGCTTAACGCAGTCAGTAAAGCAAAAAATCTGGAATGGTACTGACGCACAGTGGCTTTGCCTTGCCGCAATCCAAAAATTTCCCTGCGTGCAAGATCCACATCTACAGTTGACTGGAAGCAGGCATCCATTGCTTTAATGAATTCATCTGCATCGCGGCGGGCAGGGCCATCTTCACGCCACAAATTGCGCAACCAGTCTCTGGCCGGCCCATGCAAGTGAGAAACAATAAACCCCACTTTCTCCTCCTCATCTTTAAAGTCATGACGAAGCAAGTGCAATGCATACAAAACGTCTGCTCTGAAACTGGGGTAGTGCTTCAGGTTCCCATCGAAGTGGGTGACTAGTCTGCCCCCCCTCCGTCCAAGTCCAATCCCTTCTGATCTGGACCCTGGGAACCCTTCCCTGCTTGCACGTTCCCACCTGGTTTGCAGGTCCTGGCAGCGCTTCTCCATTTCGTCATGCTTCTTCTGAGACGCAAGGACTGCAGCAGTGAGTTCGGAAACTGTAGTTCGCAGAGCTGTCAACTGCTCCTCCGCACTCATGGCTGTCACCGTTCGTGAGCTTTGCAAAAAAAAATTTTTGCGTTCTTTGGAGGGGACTTACTGTCAGAGCCACCCTGGGTCCCAGCTCACAAGAGACCAAAGTCCAGTCCAAGTTATATACAAAAGGTTTTATTGAAGATCATTGTCGTCATTACATCCAAAGTCCGTGGCTCCGCATCTGTTACCCTTAGATGTTAGAAGTCCCCTCTGAATCCGTCCCTCCCCTGCACCAATTTAAGAGGCTTGTGCTGCTCCACCTTTTCCTCTCCTTCCTTTTCCGCAGGGTCTTCCTGCCCCCCTGTGTTCCCTCTTTCCGGGACTCCCCAGAGGCTGAGTCTTCTCCTGCCTGCTGCCCCCTCCTTCGTGCTTTAGCACCAGGCTCCTCCCCAGAGCTCTCCCCACTTCCGCGCGCCTCCACATTTGAACTTGGCGCGCGTACGTTGCTCCTGACCTTCCTTTCAACAGCCACACTGCTCCCGGTACTGCTTTCCGCCTCTTCCGGCAGGACGTCTTGCCCTGATCTCCTTCCCCCCTCTGCTCCTTGTTCTGTTCCTCCCGACACACTGGTAACTCCACCCTCTTCACTCCGTTCCGGTGGAGAAGCCGGTCTCGATCTCCAACTCCCACTGGCGGTTCCCCCTACGTTCCCCTGCTCCTGACTGCTTCCCCCTTGGGCTCCCCTTGGCTTGACCAGGGGGGCTCCCTTTTGGGAATCCTCCGATTCACTGGACGGACTCATGGACCATCTCGGGTCATTGTCGTCCTCTTCCTCGTCAGGCTGGAATCCTTCTCCCTCACTCTCGGTCTCCTCCCTCCTCTGCGCCTCTCTCCCTGAACCCCTGACAGTTAGGGTTAGGGTTAGGGTTAGGGTTAGGGTTAGGGTTAGGGTTAGGGTTAGGGTTAGGGTTAGGGTTAGGGTTAGGGTTAGGGTTAGGGTTAGGGTTAGGGTTAGGGTTAGGGTTAGGGTTAGGGTTAGGGTTAGGGTTAGGGTTAGGGTTAGGGTTAGGGTTAGGGTTAGGGTTAGGGTTAGGGTTAGGGTTAGGGTTAGGGTTAGGGTTAGGGTTAGGGTTAGGGTTAGGGTTAGGGTTAGGGTTAGGGTTAGGGTTAGGGTTAGGGTTAGGGTTAGGGTTAGGGTTAGGGTTAGGGTTAGGGTTAGGGTTAGGGTTAGGGTTAGGGTTAGGGTTAGGGTTAGGGTTAGGGTTAGGGTTAGGGTTAGGGTTAGGGTTAGGGTTAGGGTTAGGGTTAGGGTTAGGGTTAGGGTTAGGGTTAGGGTTAGGGTTAGGGTTAGGGTTAGGGTTAGGGTTAGGGTTAGGGTTAGGGTTAGGGTTAGGGTTAGGGTTAGGGTTAGGGTTAGGGTTAGGGTTAGGGTTAGGGTTAGGGTTAGGGTTAGGGTTAGGGTTAGGGTTAGGGTTAGGGTTAGGGTTAGGGTTAGGGTTAGGGTTAGGGTTAGGGTTAGGGTTAGGGTTAGGGTTAGGGTTAGGGTTAGGGTTAGGGTTAGGGTTAGGGTTAGGGTTAGGGTTAGGGTTAGGGTTAGGGTTAGGGTTAGGGTTAGGGTTAGGGTTAGGGTTAGGGTTAGGGTTAGGGTTAGGGTTAGGGTTAGGGTTAGGGTTAGGGTTAGGGTTAGGGTTAGGGTTAGGGTTAGGGTTAGGGTTAGGGTTAGGGTTAGGGTTAGGGTTAGGGTTAGGGTTAGGGTTAGGGTTAGGGTTAGGGTTAGGGTTAGGGTTAGGGTTAGGGTTAGGGTTAGGGTTAGGGTTAGGGTTAGGGTTAGGGTTAGGGTTAGGGTTAGGGTTAGGGTTAGGGTTAGGGTTAGGGTTAGGGTTAGGGTTAGGGTTAGGGTTAGGGTTAGGGTTAGGGTTAGGGTTAGGGTTAGGGTTAGGGTTAGGGTTAGGGTTAGGGTTAGGGTTAGGGTTAGGGTTAGGGTTAGGGTTAGGGTTAGGGTTAGGGTTAGGGTTAGGGTTAGGGTTAGGGTTAGGGTTAGGGTTAGGGTTAGGGTTAGGGTTAGGGTTAGGGTTAGGGTTAGGGTTAGGGTTAGGGTTAGGGTTAGGGTTAGGGTTAGGGTTAGGGTTAGGGTTAGGGTTAGGGTTAGGGTTAGGGTTAGGGTTAGGGTTAGGGTTAGGGTTAGGGTTAGGGTTAGGGTTAGGGTTAGGGTTAGGGTTAGGGTTAGGGTTAGGGTTAGGGTTAGGGTTAGGGTTAGGGTTAGGGTTAGGGTTAGGGTTAGGGTTAGGGTTAGGGTTAGGGTTAGGGTTAGGGTTAGGGTTAGGGTTAGGGTTAGGGTTAGGGTTAGGGTTAGGGTTAGGGTTAGGGTTAGGGTTAGGGTTAGGGTTAGGGTTAGGGTTAGGGTTAGGGTTAGGGTTAGGGTTAGGGTTAGGGTTAGGGTTAGGGTTAGGGTTAGGGTTAGGGTTAGGGTTAGGGTTAGGGTTAGGGTTAGGGTTAGGGTTAGGGTTAGGGTTAGGGTTAGGGTTAGGGTTAGGGTTAGGGTTAGGGTTAGGGTTAGGGTTAGGGTTAGGGTTAGGGTTAGGGTTAGGGTTAGGGTTAGGGTTAGGGTTAGGGTTAGGGTTAGGGTTAGGGTTAGGGTTAGGGTTAGGGTTAGGGTTAGGGTTAGGGTTAGGGTTAGTGTCAGGGGTTCAGGGAGAGAGGCGCAGAGGAGGGAGGAGACCGAGAGTGAGGGAGAAGGATTCCAGCCTGACGAGGAAGAGGACGACAATGACCCGAGATGGTCCATGAGTCCGTCCAGTGAATCGGAGGATTCCCAAAAGGGAGCCTCCCTGGTCAAGCCAAGGGGAGCCCAAGGGGGAAGCAGTCAGGAGCAGGGGAACGTAGGGGGAACCGCCAGTGGGAGTTGGAGATCGAGACCTGCTTCTCCACCGGAACGGAGTGAAGAGGGTGGAGTTACCAGTGTGTCGGGAGGAACAGAACAAGGAGCAGAGGGGGGAAGGAGATCGGGGCAAGACGTCCTGCCGGAAGGGGCGGAAAGCAGTACCGGGAGCAGTGTGGCTGTTGAAAGGAAGGTCAGGAGCAACGTACGCGCGCCAAGTTCAAATGTGGAGGCGCGCGGAAGTGGGGAGAGCTCTGGGGAGGAGCCTGGTGCTAAAGCACGAAGGAGGGGGCAGCAGGCAGGAGAAGACTCAGCCTCTGGGGAGTCCCGGAAAGAGGGAACACAGGGGGGCAGGAAGACCCTGCGGAAAAGGAAGGAGAGGAAAAGGTGGAGCAGCACAAGCCTCTTAAATTGGTGCAGGGGAGGGACGGACTCAGAGGGGACTTCTAACATCTAAGGGTAACAGATGCGGAGCCACGGAGTTTGGATGTAATGACGACAATGATCTTCAATAAAACCTTTTGCATATAACTTGGACTGGACTTTGGTCTCTTGTGAGCTGGGACCCAGGGTGGCTCTGACAGTAAGTCCCCTCTCAAGAACGCAAAAATTTTTTTTTTTTGCAAAGCTCACGAACGGTGACAGCCATGAGTGCGGAGGAGCAGTTGACAGCTCTGCGAACTACAGTTTCCGAACTCACTGCTGCAGTCCTTGCGTCTCAGAAGAAGCATGACGAAATGGAGAAGCGCTGCCAGGACCTGCAAACCAGGTGGGAACGTGCAAGCAGGGAAGGGTTCCCAGGGTCCAGATCAGAAGGGATTGGACTTGGACGGAGGGGGGGCAGACTAGTCACCCACTTCGATGGGAACCTGAAGCACTACCCCAGTTTCAGAGCAGACGTTTTGTATGCATTGCACTTGCTTCGTCATGACTTTAAAGATGAGGAGGAGAAAGTGGGGTTTATTGTTTCTCACTTGCATGGGCCGGCCAGAGACTGGTTGCGCAATTTGTGGCGTGAAGATGGCCCTGCCCGCCGCGATGCAGATGAATTCATTAAAGCAATGGATGCCTGCTTCCAGTCAACTGTAGATGTGGATCTTGCACGCAGGGAAATTTTTGGATTGCGGCAAGGCAAAGCCACTGTGCGTCAGTACCATTCCAGATTTTTTGCTTTACTGACTGCGCTAAGCTGGGAGAAGGATGGTGCACCTGTGAGGGATTTGTTCTGGGAGGGGCTCAGCGGTCCCATTAAGGATGAACTTGCCAGGGGAGACAGACCCCAGACCCTGGAGGAGCTTGTGCAGAGGGCTTTGGCGATTGGGATAAGGCACGAGGGACGTCCTTGGCACACTGAGGAAGAACGTCAGGTGCGTCCACCAGCGAGGACGTCTTCTTTCATCCCCAGGGAGTTCAGTCAGTCACATCCTTCGCCACTGGGAAGGCAGGGGGAGGAGCCCATGGAACTTGGTGGTGCTAAGGCTCAAGCAACAGCCAGAGCCCCAGCTTCCGGTGCAGTAAAGGCACAGCCTCCTAGAGGGACCAGGAAGTGTTACATTTGCGACAGTGCACAGCACATGGCGAAAGAGTGTCCCCAGAGGCTGCAGAAACACACTGCAGCTTTAGCAACTGTTGCAGCAGAAATGATGCAAGCAGAGCAACCTCAGGGAAACGACAGTGCCTGGCTGGAAGCAGAGCTGCTGGGGCTCAGCCAGGCGAATCTGTAGAGCAGTCCCCAGCGCTTTTGCAACGCACAGACCCTTTACCACCCAAGCCAGCGGTGCAGCTCACTGCAACACTTCAGTTGCCGAATGGAACCACCCTGGAAGTCCCCATCACGATTGATTCTGGGAGCAACGCAGATTTTGTGGGGACGCACTTTGTCAAGCAGCATCGCATAGCGCTTCTGCCAGCGACAACACCTCTGAACGTAGTCACGGTGGATGGCAGGAAATTGCTAGGAGGACAAGTTGTGCAACAGACGCCTCCCATGGTGATGAGGATTGGAAATCATCGAGAAGTCATCAGCTTCAATGTCACCCGCCTTTCAGACACGCCTATAGTATTAGGCATGAGTTGGCTGGAGAGACACAGTCCTGCTGTAGCGTGGTACCAACGGCAGATCACCTTTTGCTCATCGTACTGTGCTCAACATTGCATCCAGTCCAGCCCGGAGGAGGGAGCTGAGCAGCAGTTGCAACTTGGCATGGTGCAGGCAGTACCCCGCAAGTACGAGGGGTTCCTGGAGGTTTTCTGCGAGAAGGAAGCTGACCAGTTGCCGCCCCACAGGCCTTATGATTGTGCCATCGACCTGGTGCCAGGGGCGCAGTTGCCGACTGCAAAGCTGTATTCCATGTCTGAGGACGAGATGCAAGAACTCAGGGAGTTCATAGAGCACAATTTGAAGCGCGGATTCATCCGAGAATCGAAAGCGGTGGGGGGCAGTCCTGTTTTCTTTGTAAAGAAAAAGGACACGCCCCAAAAAAGACTCATTGTGGACTATCGATTCATAAACAGTAAGACCAAACCCAAGGCCTTCCCCATGCCCAAGATAGATGATCTCCTGGCAACCGTAAGGAAGGGGAAGATCTTCACCAAATTGGATCTGCGTGGAGCGTATAACCTCATACGCATCCGGGAGGGCGATGAGTGGAAGACGGCCATGTTCACGCCTCTGGGCACGTACGAATACAGAGTGATGCCATTTGGTCTCCAAAATGGATCTCACGTCTTTCAAGCATTTATGCATCACGTGCTAGCGGGACTTCTCTACAAGAAATGCGTGTGTTTCCTCGACGACATCCTGATCTTTTCGGAAACGGAGGAGGCCCATGAGAAGGACGTAAAGGAAGTACTGCAGAGACTACGGGAGAACAAGCTCTACGCCAAGTTAGAGAAGTGCCAGTTTGATGTGACGGACGTGGATTTCCTAGGCTACAAGCTGTCCGACAAGGGGCTGGCCATGGACAGCGCCAAGGTCCGCGCGGTGTTGGACTGGAAGAGCCCTCGCAATCGGAAGGAAGTCCAAAGATTCATCGGCTTCGCCAACTTCTACCGCAAATTCATCAGAGGTTTTGCAAAGGAGACGGCAGCGATCACGGACACTCTCAGTTCCAAGAAAAAGAGGTTCGTGTGGACGGAACAGGCGGAGCGCTCTTTTCAGAAGCTTAAAAGCCTTTTCGCCTCCGAGGAGCAGCTGCTGCACGTGAATCCAGGCAAGCCCATACGAGTAGAGACCGACGCGTCAGACAGAGCGGTTGGAGCCGTGCTCCTGCAAGAAGATCCACATGGAAACTGGAGACCCGGTGCCTTTTACTCCAGAAAGCTCAGCAAAGCGGAGCAAAACTACACCATATGGGACAGGGAGCTGTTAGCCATTCACGCAGCGTTCAAAGCGTGGCGACATTTCCTCATTGGAGCCAAGCACACAGTGCAGGTCCGCACGGATCACAAGAATTTAGAGTATTGGCGCACGGCGAAACTCCAGAGCCAAAGACACATGCGCTGGGCAGAGTTCTTCGCGGATTTCGACTTCAGGATAGAGTACGTCCCAGGGGACTCCAACGTTATAGCCGATGCGCTCTCCAGGAAACCGCAATATCTTGAGGAAGCGGCGCCAATAGCAGCCAGGCACATTTTTGCACCGCAGGCGTGGGCGTGCGCAGCCATCGCTGTCGACCTGGACGCAGTGCGACGCGCGTTGCAGGTAGATCAGTTTGCACAATCCAAAATAGAGGAGCTGCGTAGGGGTTCGCTGAGAGACGATGAGTTCCAGTTACGCGACGGACTGTTAACTCACAAGGGTGCCCTCTACGTGCCGAGCGACGAGCTCCGAGCAAAGGTTCTGCAGCAGTTGCACGACGCTCCCAGTGCGGGCCATTTCGGCAGGGAGAAGACAATAGAACTGGTGGCCAGGGACTTTTGGTGGCCCCAGATGCGAGGAGAAGTAGCGGAGTACGTCGCCAGATGTGACACTTGTCAGAGGTCCAAGCCAGTACACCAGAAGCCGGCGGGCTTGCTGGAACCACTGGAAACACCACAGCAACCGTGGGAGAGGGTGGCGCTGGACTTCGTCACTGACCTGCCCAGTTCCAGAGGCAAGACGGCGGTACTGGTGGTGGTGGACTTGTTCACCAAGATGGCGCACTTCATTCCCTGCGCGAAGGTGGCGACGGCGGAACAGACCGCCAAGCTCTTCATCGACCACGTGTTCCGGGCGCATGGGCTGCCGCGGGCCATCCTGTCCGACAGGGGGCGCCAGTTTATTTCCAATTTTTGGCAGAAGCTCCTAGGTATCCTGCGCGTCAAGATCAACCTAGCGTCGGCAAGACATCCACAAACCAACGGCCAGGCCGAGAGGGTCAACGCGATCATGCAGCAGTACCTGAGATGTTATGCAAATCAGCGACCCACAGCTTGGGTGGACTACCTACCGATGGCGGAGTTTGCCTACAACAACACGAAGCATGCGTCGACGGGGGTGACGCCGTTCTTCGCGAACAATGGACGTCATCCCAGGACCTTCCCGGGGTTCGTAGCACCAAGAGAGGGGGAGCCGCAAGAGGCCGACCAGTTCGCTGCAGAACTACAAGAGGTGCACGAGGAGCTGCGGAGACATTTGGAGCTAGCCAAACAAGCATATAAGGTGCAGGCAGACAAAGGCAGAAGAGTGGGAGAGGACATCCAGGTGGGGGACTGGGTGTGGTTAGCGGCCCAGGCGATGCCAACCAAGTCGTTGGCCAAGAAGAAGCTAGGGCACAGGCAGCTAGGACCATACCAGGTGGAGGCTAAGATCAACCCCGTGGCTTTTCGACTGGCCCTCCCCGAAGGTTCCAGAGTCCACCCGGTTTTTCATAGGTCGGTGCTCACTCCCTACAAGGCCCCGCACAGGTTTCAGGAGTCTGAAACAGTACCGCAGCCACGCACAGAGTCACCTAGGAGGGAGGGATCGCCTAGGGTCGAACCACTCAACGAGGTCACAGAGATCCTGGACTCGAGATGGGGGGAAGAGGGAATAGAATACTTTCTAGTCAGAGAGGGTGCACCAGTCAGTGCCAGTGGGTGGGTGCCGGACTACGCTTTAGACGAACCTCTTTTAAAGGACGAGTTCCATGCCCTTTTCCCACATAGACCCATGCCAGCCGAGTACTTCGATGACTGGCTCTTTACCCCCACATGTTCAGGCAGCACTTTCCACGGCTTTTCTTCAGCCGAGGAAAGAACGCCGAACTCAAACTCGCCCAGGGGATCGTGTTCGGGGGTGGACACAGAGCCCTCTTATTGGTGGGATGAGCAACCAGAGGAAGCCTGGCGCAAGAAATGGCTGAAGGGGCCTTGGCTGGCAGCACCAGACGAAGTAGCAATGGAAGAGGGAACTGCGAACATTTTGGGTGAAGAACCCGAATTCGAACACACGTACACCGAGCTGCCAGCAGAGGTCATGGACGTAGCCGAACTGTATCCTGCATCTACCTCCGAGGAGCTGCAGTTTCCACAACCCGCACCCGATGGGGGGGAGGGGGGAAGGGGGGGCTTCGAGGGGGGGATGGATGTCAGGGGTTCAGGGAGAGAGGCGCAGAGGAGGGAGGAGACCGAGAGTGAGGGAGAAGGATTCCAGCCTGACGAGGAAGAGGACGACAATGACCCGAGATGGTCCATGAGTCCGTCCAGTGAATCGGAGGATTCCCAAAAGGGAGCCTCCCTGGTCAAGCCAAGGGGAGCCCAAGGGGGAAGCAGTCAGGAGCAGGGGAACGTAGGGGGAACCGCCAGTGGGAGTTGGAGATCGAGACCTGCTTCTCCACCGGAACGGAGTGAAGAGGGTGGAGTTACCAGTGTGTCGGGAGGAACAGAACAAGGAGCAGAGGGGGGAAGGAGATCGGGGCAAGACGTCCTGCCGGAAGGGGCGGAAAGCAGTACCGGGAGCAGTGTGGCTGTTGAAAGGAAGGTCAGGAGCAACGTACGCGCGCCAAGTTCAAATGTGGAGGCGCGCGGAAGTGGGGAGAGCTCTGGGGAGGAGCCTGGTGCTAAAGCACGAAGGAGGGGGCAGCAGGCAGGAGAAGACTCAGCCTCTGGGGAGTCCCGGAAAGAGGGAACACAGGGGGGCAGGAAGACCCTGCGGAAAAGGAAGGAGAGGAAAAGGTGGAGCAGCACAAGCCTCTTAAATTGGTGCAGGGGAGGGACGGACTCAGAGGGGACTTCTAACATCTAAGGGTAACAGATGCGGAGCCACGGAGTTTGGATGTAATGACGACAATGATCTTCAATAAAACCTTTTGCATATAACTTGGACTGGACTTTGGTCTCTTGTGAGCTGGGACCCAGGGTGGCTCTGACAGTTAGGGTTAGGGTTAGGGTTAGGGTTAGGGTTAGGGTTAGGGTTAGGGTTAGGGTTAGGGTTAGGGTTAGGGTTAGGGTTAGGGTTAGGGTTAGGGTTAGGGTTAGGGTTAGGGTTAGGGTTAGGGTTAGGGTTAGGGTTAGGGTTAGGGTTAGGGTTAGGGTTAGGGTTAGGGTTAGGGTTAGGGTTAGGGTTAGGGTTAGGGTTAGGGTTAGGGTTAGGGTTAGGGTTAGGGTTAGGGTTAGGGTTAGGGTTAGGGTTAGGGTTAGGGTTAGGGTTAGGGTTAGGGTTAGGGTTAGGGTTAGGGTTAGGGTTAGGGTTAGGGTTAGGGTTAGGGTTAGGGTTAGGGTTAGGGTTAGGGTTAGGGTTAGGGTTAGGGTTAGGGTTAGGGTTAGGGTTAGGGTTAGGGTTAGGGTTAGGGTTAGGGTTAGGGTTAGGGTTAGGGTTAGGGTTAGGGTTAGGGTTAGGGTTAGGGTTAGGGTTAGGGTTAGGGTTAGGGTTAGGGTTAGGGTTAGGGTTAGGGTTAGGGTTAGGGTTAGGGTTAGGGTTAGGGTTAGGGTTAGGGTTAGGGTTAGGGTTAGGGTTAGGGTTAGGGTTAGGGTTAGGGTTAGGGTTAGGGTTAGGGTTAGGGTTAGGGTTAGGGTTAGGGTTAGGGTTAGGGTTAGGGTTAGGGTTAGGGTTAGGGTTAGGGTTAGGGTTAGGGTTAGGGTTAGGGTTAGGGTTAGGGTTAGGGTTAGGGTTAGGGTTAGGGTTAGGGTTAGGGTTAGGGTTAGGGTTAGGGTTAGGGTTAGGGTTAGGGTTAGGGTTAGGGTTAGGGTTAGGGTTAGGGTTAGGGTTAGGGTTAGGGTTAGGGTTAGGGTTAGGGTTAGGGTTAGGGTTAGGGTTAGGGTTAGGGTTAGGGTTAGGGTTAGGGTTAGGGTTAGGGTTAGGGTTAGGGTTAGGGTTAGGGTTAGGGTTAGGGTTAGGGTTAGGGTTAGGGTTAGGGTTAGGGTTAGGGTTAGGGTTAGGGTTAGGGTTAGGGTTAGGGTTAGGGTTAGGGTTAGGGTTAGGGTTAGGGTTAGGGTTAGGGTTAGGGTTAGGGTTAGGGTTAGGGTTAGGGTTAGGGTTAGGGTTAGGGTTAGGGTTAGGGTTAGGGTTAGGGTTAGGGTTAGGGTTAGGGTTAGGGTTAGGGTTAGGGTTAGGGTTAGGGTTAGGGTTAGGGTTAGGGTTAGGGTTAGGGTTAGGGTTAGGGTTAGGGTTAGGGTTAGGGTTAGGGTTAGGGTTAGGGTTAGGGTTAGGGTTAGGGTTAGGGTTAGGGTTAGGGTTAGGGTTAGGGTTAGGGTTAGGGTTAGGGTTAGGGTTAGGGTTAGGGTTAGGGTTAGGGTTAGGGTTAGGGTTAGGGTTAGGGTTAGGGTTAGGGTTAGGGTTAGGGTTAGGGTTAGGGTTAGGGTTAGGGTTAGGGTTAGGGTTAGGGTTAGGGTTAGGGTTAGGGTTAGGGTTAGGGTTAGGGTTAGGGTTAGGGTTAGGGTTAGGGTTAGGGTTAGGGTTAGGGTTAGGGTTAGGGTTAGGGTTAGGGTTAGGGTTAGGGTTAGGGTTAGGGTTAGGGTTAGGGTTAGGGTTAGGGTTAGGGTTAGGGTTAGGGTTAGGGTTAGGGTTAGGGTTAGGGTTAGGGTTAGGGTTAGGGTTAGGGTTAGGGTTAGGGTTAGGGTTAGGGTTAGGGTTAGGGTTAGGGTTAGGGTTAGGGTTAGGGTTAGGGTTAGGGTTAGGGTTAGGGTTAGGGTTAGGGTTAGGGTTAGGGTTAGGGTTAGGGTTAGGGTTAGGGTTAGGGTTAGGGTTAGGGTTAGGGTTAGGGTTAGGGTTAGGGTTAGGGTTAGGGTTAGGGTTAGGGTTAGGGTTAGGGTTAGGGTTAGGGTTAGGGTTAGGGTTAGGGTTAGGGTTAGGGTTAGGGTTAGGGTTAGGGTTAGGGTTAGGGTTAGGGTTAGGGTTAGGGTTAGGGTTAGGGTTAGGGTTAGGGTTAGGGTTAGGGTTAGGGTTAGGGTTAGGGTTAGGGTTAGGGTTAGGGTTAGGGTTAGGGTTAGGGTTAGGGTTAGGGTTAGGGTTAGGGTTAGGGTTAGGGTTAGGGTTAGGGTTAGGGTTAGGGTTAGGGTTAGGGTTAGGGTTAGGGTTAGGGTTAGGGTTAGGGTTAGGGTTAGGGTTAGGGTTAGGGTTAGGGTTAGGGTTAGGGTTAGGGTTAGGGTTAGGGTTAGGGTTAGGGTTAGGGTTAGGGTTAGGGTTAGGGTTAGGGTTAGGGTTAGGGTTAGGGTTAGGGTTAGGGTTAGGGTTAGGGTTAGGGTTAGGGTTAGGGTTAGGGTTAGGGTTAGGGTTAGGGTTAGGGTTAGGGTTAGGGTTAGGGTTAGGGTTAGGGTTAGGGTTAGGGTTAGGGTTAGGGTTAGGGTTAGGGTTAGGGTTAGGGTTAGGGTTAGGGTTAGGGTTAGGGTTAGGGTTAGGGTTAGGGTTAGGGTTAGGGTTAGGGTTAGGGTTAGGGTTAGGGTTAGGGTTAGGGTTAGGGTTAGGGTTAGGGTTAGGGTTAGGGTTAGGGTTAGGGTTAGGGTTAGGGTTAGGGTTAGGGTTAGGGTTAGGGTTAGGGTTAGGGTTAGGGTTAGGGTTAGGGTTAGGGTTAGGGTTAGGGTTAGGGTTAGGGTTAGGGTTAGGGTTAGTGTCAGAGCCACCCTGGGTCCCAGCTCACAAGAGACCAAAGTCCAGTCCAAGTTATATACAAAAGGTTTTATTGAAGATCATTGTCGTCGTTACATCCAAACTCCGTGGCTCCACATCTGTTACCCTTAGATGTTAGAAGTCCCCTCTGAGTCCGTCCCTCCCCTGCACCAATTTAAGAGGCTTGTGCTGCTCCACCTTTTCCTCTCCTTCCTTTTCCGCAGGGTCTTCCTGCCCCCCTGTGTTCCCTCTTTCCGGGACTCCCCAGAGGCTGAGTCTTCTCCTGCCTGCTGCCCCCTCCTTCGTGCTTTAGCACCAGGCTCCTCCCCAGAGCTCTCCCCACTTCCGCGCGCCTCCACATTTGAACTTGGCGCGCGTACGTTGCTCCTCACCTTCCTTTCAACAGCCACACTGCTCCCGGTACTGCTTTCCGCCCCTTCCGGCAGAACGTCTTGCCCCGATCTCCTTCCCCCCTCTGCTCCTTGTTCTGTTCCTCCCGACACACTGGTAACTCCACCCTCTTCACTCCGTTCCGGTGGAGAAGCAGGTCTCGATCTCCAACTCCCACTGGCGGTTCCCCCTACGTTCCCCTGCTCCTGACTGCTTCCCCCTTGGGCTCCCCTTGGCTTGACCAGGGGGGCTCCCTTTTGGGAATCCTCCGATTCACTGGACGGACTCATGGACCATCTCGGGTCATTGTCGTCCTCTTCCTCGTCAGGCTGGAATCCTTCTCCCTCACTCTCGGTCTCCTCCCTCCTCTGCGCCTCTCTCCCTGAACCCCTGACATCCATCCCCCCCTCGAAGCCCCCCCTTCCCCCCTCCCCCTCATCGGGTGCGGGTTGTGGGAACTGCAGCTCCTCGGAGGTAGATGCAGGATACAGTTCGGCTACGTCCATGACCTCTGCTGGCAGCTCGGTGTACGTGTGTTCGAATTCGGGTTCTTCACCCAAAATGTTCGCAGTTCCCTCTTCCATTGCTACTTCGTCTGGTGCTGCCGGCCAAGGCCCCTTCAGCCATTTCTTGCGCCAGGCTTCCTCTGGTTGCTCATCCCACCAATAAGAGGGCTCTGTGTCCACCCCCGAACACGATCCCCTGGGCGAGTCTGAGTTCGGCGTTCTTTCCTCGGCTGAAGAAAAGCCGTGGAAAGTGCTGCCTGAACATGTGGGGGTAAAGAGCCAGTCATCGAAGTACTCGGCTGGCATGGGTCTATGTGGGAAAAGGGCATGGAACTCGTCCTTTAAAAGAGGTTCGTCTAAAGCGTAGTCCGGCACCCACCCACTGGCACTGACTGGTGCACCCTCTCTGACTAGAAAGTATTCTATTCCCTCTTCCCCCCATCTCGAGTCCAGGATCTCTGTGACCTCGTTGAGTGGTTCGACCCTAGGCGATCCCTCCCTCCTAGGTGACTCTGTGCGTGGCTGCGGTACTGTTTCAGACTCCTGAAACCTGTGCGGGGCCTTGTAGGGAGTGAGCACCGACCTATGAAAAACCGGGTGGACTCTGGAACCTTCGGGGAGGGCCAGTCGAAAAGCCACGGGGTTGATCTTAGCCTCCACCTGGTATGGTCCTAGCTGCCTGTGCCCTAGCTTCTTCTTGGCCAACGACTTGGTTGGCATCGCCTGGGCCGCTAACCACACCCAGTCCCCCACCTGGATGTCCTCTCCCACTCTTCTGCCTTTGTCTGCCTGCACCTTATATGCTTGTTTGGCTAGCTCCAAATGTCTCCGCAGCTCCTCGTGCACCTCTTGTAGTTCTGCAGCGAACTGGTCGGCCTCTTGCGGCTCCCCCTCTCTTGGTGCTACGAACCCCGGGAAGGTCCTGGGATGACGTCCATTGTTCGCGAAGAACGGCGTCACCCCCGTCGACGCATGCTTCGTGTTGTTGTAGGCAAACTCCGCCATCGGTAGGTAGTCCACCCAAGCTGTGGGTCGCTGATTTGCATAACATCTCAGGTACTGCTGCATGATCGCGTTGACCCTCTCGGCCTGGCCGTTGGTTTGTGGATGTCTTGCCGACGCTAGGTTGATCTTGACGCGCAGGATACCTAGGAGCTTCTGCCAAAAATTGGAAATAAACTGGCGCCCCCTGTCGGACAGGATGGCCCGCGGCAGCCCATGCGCCCGGAACACGTGGTCGATGAAGAGCTTGGCGGTCTGTTCCGCCGTCGCCACCTTCGCGCAGGGAATGAAGTGCGCCATCTTGGTGAACAAGTCCACCACCACCAGTACCGCCGTCTTGCCTCTGGAACTGGGCAGGTCAGTGACGAAGTCTAGCGCCACCCTCTCCCACGGTTGCTGTGGTGTTTCCAGTGGTTCCAGCAAGCCCGCTGGCTTCTGGTGTACTGGCTTGGACCTCTGACAAGTGTCACATCTGGCGACGTACTCCGCTACTTCTCCTCGCATCTGGGGCCACCAAAAGTCCCTGGCCACCAGTTCTATTGTCTTCTCCCTGCCGAAATGGCCCGCACTGGGAGCGTCGTGCAACTGCTGCAGAACCTTTGCTCGGAGCTCGTCGCTCGGCACGTAGAGGGCACCCTTGTGAGTTAACAGTCCGTCGCGTAACTGGAACTCATCGTCTCTCAGCGAACCCCTACGCAGCTCCTCTATTTTGGATTGTGCAAACTGATCTACCTGCAACGCGCGTCGCACTGCGTCCAGGTCGACAGCGACGGCAGCGCACGCCCACGCCTGCGGTGCAAAAATGTGCCTGGCTGCTATTGGCGCCGCTTCCTCAAGATATTGCGGTTTCCTGGAGAGCGCATCGGCTATAACGTTGGAGTCCCCTGGGACGTACTCTATCCTGAAGTCGAAATCCGCGAAGAACTCTGCCCAGCGCATGTGTCTTTGGCTCTGGAGTTTCGCCGTGCGCCAATACTCTAAATTCTTGTGATCCGTGCGGACCTGCACTGTGTGCTTGGCTCCAATGAGGAAATGTCGCCACGCTTTGAACGCTGCGTGAATGGCTAACAGCTCCCTGTCCCATATGGTGTAGTTTTGCTCCGCTTTGCTGAGCTTTCTGGAGTAAAAGGCACCGGGTCTCCAGTTTCCATGTGGATCTTCTTGCAGGAGTACGGCTCCAACCGCTCTGTCTGACGCGTCGGTCTCTACTCGTATGGGCTTGCCTGGATTCACGTGCAGCAGCTGCTCCTCGGAGGCGAAAAGGCTTTTAAGCTTCTGAAAAGAGCGCTCCGCCTGTTCCGTCCACACGAACCTCTTTTTCTTGGAACTGAGAGTGTCCGTGATCGCTGCCGTCTCCTTTGCAAAACCTCTGATGAATTTGCGGTAGAAGTTGGCGAAGCCGATGAATCTTTGGACTTCCTTCCGATTGCGAGGGCTCTTCCAGTCCAACACCGCGCGGACCTTGGCGCTGTCCATGGCCAGCCCCTTGTCGGACAGCTTGTAACCTAGGAAATCCACGTCCGTCACATCAAACTGGCACTTCTCTAACTTGGCGTAGAGCTTGTTCTCCCGTAGTCTCTGCAGGACTTCCTTTACGTCCTTCTCATGGGCCTCCTCCGTTTCCGAAAAAATCAGGATGTCGTCGAGGAAACACACGCATTTCTTGTAGAGAAGTCCCGCTAGCACGTGATGCATAAATGCTTGAAAGACGTGAGATCCATTTTGGAGACCAAATGGCATCACTCTGTATTCGTACGTGCCCAGAGGCGTGAACATGGCCGTCTTCCACTCATCGCCCTCCCGGATGCGTATGAGGTTATACGCTCCACGCAGATCCAATTTGGTGAAGATCTTCCCCTTCCTTACGGTTGCCAGGAGATCATCTATCTTGGGCATGGGGAAGGCCTTGGGTTTGGTCTTACTGTTTATGAATCGATAGTCCACAATGAGTCTTTTTTGGGGCGTGTCCTTTTTCTTTACAAAGAAAACAGGACTGCCCCCCACCGCTTTCGATTCTCGGATGAATCCGCGCTTCAAATTGTGCTCTATGAACTCCCTGAGTTCTTGCATCTCGTCCTCAGACATGGAATACAGCTTTGCAGTCGGCAACTGCGCCCCTGGCACCAGGTCGATGGCACAATCATAAGGCCTGTGGGGCGGCAACTGGTCAGCTTCCTTCTCGCAGAAAACCTCCAGGAACCCCTCGTACTTGCGGGGTACTGCCTGCACCATGCCAAGTTGCAACTGCTGCTCAGCTCCCTCCTCCTGGCTGGACTGGATGCAATGTTGAGCACAGTACGATGAGCAAAAGGTGATCTGCCGTTGGTACCACGCTACAGCAGGACTGTGTCTCTCCAGCCAACTCATGCCTAATACTATAGGCGTGTCTGAAAGGCGGGTGACATTGAAGCTGATGACTTCTCGATGATTTCCAATCCTCATCACCATGGGAGGCGTCTGTTGCACAACTTGTCCTCCTAGCAATTTCCTGCCATCCACCGTGACTACGTTCAGAGGTGTTGTCGCTGGCAGAAGCGCTATGCGATGCTGCTTGACAAAGTGCGTCCCCACAAAATCTGCGTTGCTCCCAGAATCAATCGTGATGGGGACTTCCAGGGTGGTTCCATTCGGCAACTGAAGTGTTGCAGTGAGCTGCACCGCTGGCTTGGGTGGTAAAGGGTCTGTGCGTTGCAAAAGCGCTGGGGACTGCTCTACAGATTCGCCTGGCTGAGCCCCAGCAGCTCTGCTTCCAGCCAGGCACTGTCGTTTCCCTGAGGTTGCTCTGCTTGCATCATTTCTGCTGCAACAGTTGCTAAAGCTGCAGTGTGTTTCTGCAGCCTCTGGGGACACTCTTTCGCCATGTGCTGTGCACTGTCGCAAATGTAACACTTCCTGGTCCCTCTAGGAGGCTGTGCCTTTACTGCACCGGAAGCTGGGGCTCTGGCTGTTGCTTGAGCCTTAGCACCACCAAGTTCCATGGGCTCCTCCCCCTGCCTTCCCAGTGGCGAAGGATGTGACTGACTGAACTCCCTGGGGATGAAAGAAGACGTCCTCGCTGGTGGACGCACCTGACGTTCTTCCTCAGTGTGCCAAGGACGTCCCTCGTGCCTTATCCCAATCGCCAAAGCCCTCTGCACAAGCTCCTCCAGGGTCTGGGGTCTGTCTCCCCTGGCAAGTTCATCCTTAATGGGACCGCTGAGCCCCTCCCAGAACAAATCCCTCACAGGTGCACAATCCTTCTCCCAGCTTAGCGCAGTCAGTAAAGCAAAAAATCTGGAATGGTACTGACGCACAGTGGCTTTGCCTTGCCGCAATCCAAAAATTTCCCTGCGTGCAAGATCCACATCTACAGTTGACTGGAAGCAGGCATCCATTGCTTTAACGAATTCATCTGCATCGCGGCGGGCAGGGCCATCTTCACGCCACAAATTGCGCAACCAGTCTCTGGCCGGCCCATGCAAGTGAGAAACAATAAACCCCACTTTCTCCTCCTCATCTTTAAAGTCATGACGAAGCAAGTGCAATGCATACAAAACGTCTGCTCTGAAACTGGGGTAGTGCTTCAGGTTCCCATCGAAGTGGGTGACTAGGCTGCCCCCCCTCCGTCCAAGTCCAATCCCTTCTGATCTGGACCCTGGGAACCCTTCCCTGCTTGCACGTTCCCACCTGGTTTGCAGGTCCTGGCAGCGCTTCTCCATTTCGTCATGCTTCTTCTGAGACGCAAGGACTGCAGCAGTGAGTTCGGAAACTGTAGTTCGCAGAGCTGTCAACTGCTCCTCCGCACTCGTTCGTGAGCTTTGCAAAAAAAAAAATTTTTGCGTTCTAGAGAGGGGACTTACTGTCAGAGCCACCCTGGGTCCCAGCTCACAAGAGACCAAAGTCCAGTCCAAGTTATATACAAAAGGTTTTATTGAAGATCATTGTCGTCGTTACATCCAAACTCCGTGGCTCCACATCTGTTACCCTTAGATGTTAGAAGTCCCCTCTGAGTCCGTCCCTCCCCTGCACCAATTTAAGAGGCTTGTGCTGCTCCACCTTTTCCTCTCCTTCCTTTTCCGCAGGGTCTTCCTGCCCCCCTGTGTTCCCTCTTTCCGGGACTCCCCAGAGGCTGAGTCTTCTCCTGCCTGCTGCCCCCTCCTTCGTGCTTTAGCACCAGGCTCCTCCCCAGAGCTCTCCCCACTTCCGCGCGCCTCCACATTTGAACTTGGCGCGCGTACGTTGCTCCTCACCTTCCTTTCAACAGCCACACTGCTCCCGGTACTGCTTTCCGCCCCTTCCGGCAGAACGTCTTGCCCCGATCTCCTTCCCCCCTCTGCTCCTTGTTCTGTTCCTCCCGACACACTGGTAACTCCACCCTCTTCACTCCGTTCCGGTGGAGAAGCAGGTCTCGATCTCCAACTCCCACTGGCGGTTCCCCCTACGTTCCCCTGCTCCTGACTGCTTCCCCCTTGGGCTCCCCTTGGCTTGACCAGGGGGGCTCCCTTTTGGGAATCCTCCGATTCACTGGACGGACTCATGGACCATCTCGGGTCATTGTCGTCCTCTTCCTCGTCAGGCTGGAATCCTTCTCCCTCACTCTCGGTCTCCTCCCTCCTCTGCGCCTCTCTCCCTGAACCCCTGACAGTTAGGGTTAGGGTTAGGGTTAGGGTTAGGGTTAGGGTTAGGGTTAGGGTTAGGGTTAGGGTTAGGGTTAGGGTTAGGGTTAGGGTTAGGGTTAGGGTTAGGGTTAGGGTTAGGGTTAGGGTTAGGGTTAGGGTTAGGGTTAGGGTTAGGGTTAGGGTTAGGGTTAGGGTTAGGGTTAGGGTTAGGGTTAGGGTTAGGGTTAGGGTTAGGGTTAGGGTTAGGGTTAGGGTTAGGGTTAGGGTTAGGGTTAGGGTTAGGGTTAGGGTTAGGGTTAGGGTTAGGGTTAGGGTTAGGGTTAGGGTTAGGGTTAGGGTTAGGGTTAGGGTTAGGGTTAGGGTTAGGGTTAGGGTTAGGGTTAGGGTTAGGGTTAGGGTTAGGGTTAGGGTTAGGGTTAGGGTTAGGGTTAGGGTTAGGGTTAGGGTTAGGGTTAGGGTTAGGGTTAGGGTTAGGGTTAGGGTTAGGGTTAGGGTTAGGGTTAGGGTTAGGGTTAGGGTTAGGGTTAGGGTTAGGGTTAGGGTTAGGGTTAGGGTTAGGGTTAGGGTTAGGGTTAGGGTTAGGGTTAGGGTTAGGGTTAGGGTTAGGGTTAGGGTTAGGGTTAGGGTTAGGGTTAGGGTTAGGGTTAGGGTTAGGGTTAGGGTTAGGGTTAGGGTTAGGGTTAGGGTTAGGGTTAGGGTTAGGGTTAGGGTTAGGGTTAGGGTTAGGGTTAGGGTTAGGGTTAGGGTTAGGGTTAGGGTTAGGGTTAGGGTTAGGGTTAGGGTTAGGGTTAGGGTTAGGGTTAGGGTTAGGGTTAGGGTTAGGGTTAGGGTTAGGGTTAGGGTTAGGGTTAGGGTTAGGGTTAGGGTTAGGGTTAGGGTTAGGGTTAGGGTTAGGGTTAGGGTTAGGGTTAGGGTTAGGGTTAGGGTTAGGGTTAGGGTTAGGGTTAGGGTTAGGGTTAGGGTTAGGGTTAGGGTTAGGGTTAGGGTTAGGGTTAGGGTTAGGGTTAGGGTTAGGGTTAGGGTTAGGGTTAGGGTTAGGGTTAGGGTTAGGGTTAGGGTTAGGGTTAGGGTTAGGGTTAGGGTTAGGGTTAGGGTTAGGGTTAGGGTTAGGGTTAGGGTTAGGGTTAGGGTTAGGGTTAGGGTTAGGGTTAGGGTTAGGGTTAGGGTTAGGGTTAGGGTTAGGGTTAGGGTTAGGGTTAGGGTTAGGGTTAGGGTTAGGGTTAGGGTTAGGGTTAGGGTTAGGGTTAGGGTTAGGGTTAGGGTTAGGGTTAGGGTTAGGGTTAGGGTTAGGGTTAGGGTTAGGGTTAGGGTTAGGGTTAGGGTTAGGGTTAGGGTTAGGGTTAGGGTTAGGGTTAGGGTTAGGGTTAGGGTTAGGGTTAGGGTTAGGGTTAGGGTTAGGGTTAGGGTTAGGGTTAGGGTTAGGGTTAGGGTTAGGGTTAGGGTTAGGGTTAGGGTTAGGGTTAGGGTTAGGGTTAGGGTTAGGGTTAGGGTTAGGGTTAGGGTTAGGGTTAGGGTTAGGGTTAGGGTTAGGGTTAGGGTTAGGGTTAGGGTTAGGGTTAGGGTTAGGGTTAGGGTTAGGGTTAGGGTTAGGGTTAGGGTTAGGGTTAGGGTTAGGGTTAGGGTTAGGGTTAGGGTTAGGGTTAGGGTTAGGGTTAGGGTTAGGGTTAGGGTTAGGGTTAGGGTTAGGGTTAGGGTTAGGGTTAGGGTTAGGGTTAGGGTTAGGGTTAGGGTTAGGGTTAGGGTTAGGGTTAGGGTTAGGGTTAGGGTTAGGGTTAGGGTTAGGGTTAGGGTTAGGGTTAGGGTTAGGGTTAGGGTTAGGGTTAGGGTTAGGGTTAGGGTTAGGGTTAGGGTTAGGGTTAGGGTTAGGGTTAGGGTTAGGGTTAGGGTTAGGGTTAGGGTTAGGGTTAGGGTTAGGGTTAGGGTTAGGGTTAGGGTTAGGGTTAGGGTTAGGGTTAGGGTTAGGGTTAGGGTTAGGGTTAGGGTTAGGGTTAGGGTTAGGGTTAGGGTTAGGGTTAGGGTTAGGGTTAGGGTTAGGGTTAGGGTTAGGGTTAGGGTTAGGGTTAGGGTTAGGGTTAGGGTTAGGGTTAGGGTTAGGGTTAGGGTTAGGGTTAGGGTTAGGGTTAGGGTTAGGGTTAGGGTTAGGGTTAGGGTTAGGGTTAGGGTTAGGGTTAGGGTTAGGGTTAGGGTTAGGGTTAGGGTTAGGGTTAGGGTTAGGGTTAGGGTTAGGGTTAGGGTTAGGGTTAGGGTTAGGGTTAGGGTTAGGGTTAGGGTTAGGGTTAGGGTTAGGGTTAGGGTCAGAGCCACCCTGGGTCCCAGCTCACAAGAGACCGAAGTCCAGTCCAAGTTATATACAAAAGGTTTTATTGAAGATCATTGTCGTCATTACATCCAAACTCCGTGGCTCCGCATCTGTTACCCTTAGATGTTAGGAGTCCCCTCTGAGTCCGTCCCTCCCCTGCACCACTTTAAGAGGCTTGTGCTGCTCCACCTTTTCCTCTCCTTCCTTTTCCGCAGGGTCTTCCTGCCCCCCTGTGTTCCCTCTCTCCGGGACTCCCCAGAGGCTGAGTCTTCTCCTGCCTGCTGCCCCCTCCTTCGTGCTTTAGCACCAGGCTCCTCCCCAGAGCTCTCCCCACTTCCGCGCGCCTCCACATTTGAACTTGGCGCGCGTACGTTGCTCCTGACCTTCCTTTCAACAGCCACACTGCTCCCGGTACTGCTTTCCGCCCCTTCCGGCAGGACGTCTTGCCCCGATCTCCTTCCCCCCTCTGCTCCTTGTTCTGTTCCTCCCGACACACTGGTAACTCCACCCTCTTCACTCCGTTCCGGTGGAGAAGCAGGTCTCGATCTCCAACTCCCACTGGCGGTTCCCCCTACGTTCCCCTGCTCCTGACTGCTTCCCCCTTGGGCTCCCCTTGGCTTGACCAGGGGGGCTCCCTTTTGGGAATCCTCCGATTCACTGGACGGACTCATGGACCATCTCGGGTCATTGTCGTCCTCTTCCTCGTCAGGCTGGAATCCTTCTCCCTCACTCTCGGTCTCCTCCCTCCTCTGCGCCTCTCTCCCTGAACCCCTGACATCCATCCCCCCCTCGAAGCCCCCCCTTCCCCCCTCCCCCCCATCGGGTGCGGGTTGTGGGAACTGCAGCTCCTCGGAGGTAGATGCAGGATACAGTTCGGCTACGTCCATGACCTCTGCTGGCAGCTCGGTGTACGTGTGTTCGAATTCGGGTTCTTCACCCAAAATGTTCGCAGTTCCCTCTTCCATTGCTACTTCGTCTGGTGCTGCCTGCCAAGGCCCCTTCAGCCATTTCTTGCGCCAGGCTTCCTCTGGTTGCTCATCCCACCAATAAGAGGACTCTGTGTCCACCCCCGAACACGATCCCCTGGGCGAGTCTGAGTTCGGCGTTCTTTCCTCGGCTGAAGAGAAGCCGTGGAAAGTGCTGCCTGAACATGTGGGGGTAAAGAGCCAGTCATCGAAGTACTCGGCTGGCATGGGTCTATGTGGGAAAAGGGCATGGAACTCGTCCTTTAAAAGAGGTTCGTCTAAAGCGTAGTCCGGCACCCACCCACTGGCACTGACTGGTGCACCCTCTCTGACTAGAAAGTATTCTATTCCCTCTTCCCCCCATCTCGAGTCCAGGATCTCTGTGACCTCGTTGAGTGGTTCGACCCTAGGCGATCCCTCCCTCCTAGGTGACTCTGTGCGTGGCTGCGGTACTGTTTCAGACTCCTGAAACCTGTGCGGGGCCTTGTAGGGAGTGAGCACCGACCTATGAAAAACCGGGTGGACTCTGGAACCTTCGGGGAGGGCCAGTCGAAAAGCCACGGGGTTGATCTTAGCCTCCACCTGGTATGGTCCTAGCTGCCTGTGCCCTAGCTTCTTCTTGGCCAACGACTTGGTTGGCATCGCCTGGGCCGCTAACCACACCCAGTCCCCCACCTGGATGTCCTCTCCCACTCTTCTGCCTTTGTCTGCCTGCACCTTATATGCTTGTTTGGCTAGCTCCAAATGTCTCCGCAGCTCCTCGTGCACCTCTTGTAGTTCTGCAGCGAACTGGTCGGCCTCTTGCGGCTCCCCCTCTCTTGGTGCTACGAACCCCGGGAAGGTCCTGGGATGACGTCCATTGTTCGCGAAGAACGGCGTCACCCCCGTCGACGCATGCTTCGTGTTGTTGTAGGCAAACTCCGCCATCGGTAGGTAGTCCACCCAAGCTGTGGGTCGCTGATTTGCATAACATCTCAGGTACTGCTGCATGATCGCGTTGACCCTCTCGGCCTGGCCGTTGGTTTGTGGATGTCTTGCCGACGCTAGGTTGATCTTGACGCGCAGGATACCTAGGAGCTTCTGCCAAAAATTGGAAATAAACTGGCGCCCCCTGTCGGACAGGATGGCCCGCGGCAGCCCATGCGCCCGGAACACGTGGTCGATGAAGAGCTTGGCGGTCTGTTCCGCCGTCGCCACCTTCGCGCAGGGAATGAAGTGCGCCATCTTGGTGAACAAGTCCACCACCACCAGTACCGCCGTCTTGCCTCTGGAACTGGGCAGGTCAGTGACGAAGTCCAGCGCCACCCTCTCCCACGGTTGCTGTGGTGTTTCCAGTGGTTCCAGCAAGCCCGCCGGCTTCTGGTGTACTGGCTTGGACCTCTGACAAGTGTCACATCTGGCGACGTACTCCGCTACTTCTCCTCGCATCTGGGGCCACCAAAAGTCCCTGGCCACCAGTTCTATTGTCTTCTCCCTGCCGAAATGGCCCGCACTGGGAGCGTCGTGCAACTGCTGCAGAACCTTTGCTCGGAGCTCGTCGCTCGGCACGTAGAGGGCACCCTTGTGAGTTAACAGTCCGTCGCGTAACTGGAACTCATCGTCTCTCAGCGAACCCCTACGCAGCTCCTCTATTTTGGATTGTGCAAACTGATCTACCTGCAACGCGCGTCGCACTGCGTCCAGGTCGACAGCGATGGCAGCGCACGCCCACGCCTGCGGTGCAAAAATGTGCCTGGATGCTATTGGCGCCGCTTCCTCAAGATATTGCGGTTTCCTGGAGAGCGCATCGGCTATAACGTTGGAGTCCCCTGGGACGTACTCTATCCTGAAGTCGAAATCCGCGAAGAACTCTGCCCAGCGCATGTGTCTTTGGCTCTGGAGTTTCGCCGTGCGCCAATACTCTAAATTCTTGTGATCCGTGCGGACCTGCACTGTGTGCTTGGCTCCAATGAGGAAATGTCGCCACGCTTTGAACGCTGCGTGAATGGCTAACAGCTCCCTGTCCCATATGGTGTAGTTTTGCTCCGCTTTGCTGAGCTTTCTGGAGTAAAAGGCACCGGGTCTCCAGTTTCCATGTGGATCTTCTTGCAGGAGTACGGCTCCAACCGCTCTGTCTGACGCGTCGGTCTCTACTCGTATGGGCTTGCCTGGATTCACGTGCAGCAGCTGCTCCTCGGAGGCGAAAAGGCTTTTAAGCTTCTGAAAAGAGCGCTCCGCCTGTTCCGTCCACACGAACCTCTTTTTCTTGGAACTGAGAGTGTCCGTGATCGCTGCCGTCTCCTTTGCAAAACCTCTGATGAATTTGCGGTAGAAGTTGGCGAAGCCGATGAATCTTTGGACTTCCTTCCGATTGCGAGGGCTCTTCCAGTCCAACACCGCGCGGACCTTGGCGCTGTCCATGGCCAGCCCCTTGTCGGACAGCTTGTAGCCTAGGAAATCCACGTCCGTCACATCAAACTGGCACTTCTCTAACTTGGCGTAGAGCTTGTTCTCCCGTAGTCTCTGCAGGACTTCCTTTACGTCCTTCTCATGGGCCTCCTCCGTTTCCGAAAAGATCAGGATGTCGTCGAGGAAACACACGCATTTCTTGTAGAGAAGTCCCGCTAGCACGTGATGCATAAATGCTTGAAAGACGTGAGATCCATTTTGGAGACCAAATGGCATCACTCTGTATTCGTACGTGCCCAGAGGCGTGAACATGGCCGTCTTCCACTCATCGCCCTCCCGGATGCGTATGAGGTTATATGCTCCACGCAGATCCAATTTGGTGAAGATCTTCCCCTTCCTTACGGTTGCCAGGAGATCATCTATCTTGGGCATGGGGAAGGCCTTGGGTTTGGTCTTACTGTTTATGAATCGATAGTCCACAATGAGTCTTTTTTGGGGCGTGTCCTTTTTCTTTACAAAGAAAACAGGACTGCCCCCCACCGCTTTCGATTCTCGGATGAATCCGCGCTTCAAATTGTGCTCTATGAACTCCCTGAGTTCTTGCATCTCGTCCTCAGACATGGAATACAGCTTTGCAGTCGGCAACTGCGCCCCCGGCACCAGGTCGATGGCACAATCATAAGGCCTGTGGGGCGGCAACTGGTCAGCTTCCTTCTCGCAGAAAACCTCCAGGAACCCCTCGTACTTGCGGGGTACTGCCTGCACCATGCCAAGTTGCAACTGCTGCTCAGCTCCCTCCTCCTGGCTGGACTGGATGCAATGTTGAGCACAGTACGATGAGCAAAAGGTGATCTGCCGTTGGTACCACGCTACAGCAGGACTGTGTCTCTCCAGCCAACTCATGCCTAATACTATAGGCGTGTCTGAAAGGCGGGTGACATTGAAGCTGATGACTTCTCGATGATTTCCAATCCTCATCACCATGGGAGGCGTCTGTTGCACAACTTGTCCTCCTAGCAATTTCCTGCCATCCACCGTGACTACGTTCAGAGGTGTTGTCGCTGGCAGAAGCGCTATGCGATGCTGCTTGACAAAGTGCGTCCCCACAAAATCTGCGTTGCTCCCAGAATCAATCGTGATGGGGACTTCCAGGGTGGTCCCATTCGGCAACTGAAGCGTTGCAGTGAGCTGCACCGCTGGCTTGGGTGGTAAAGGGTCTGTGCGTTGCAAAAGCGCTGGGGACTGCTCTACAGATTCGCCTGGCTGAGCCCCAGCAGCTCTGCTTCCAGCCAGGCACTGTCGTTTCCCTGAGGTTGCTCTGCTTGCATCATTTCTGCTGCAACAGTTGCTAAAGCTGCAGTGTGTTTCTGCAGCCTCTGGGGACACTCTTTCGCCATGTGCTGTGCACTGTCGCAAATGTAACACTTCCTGGTCCCTCTAGGAGGCTTTGCCTTTACTGCACCGGAAGCTGGGGCTCTGGCTGTTGCTTGAGCCTTAGCACCACCAAGTTCCATGGGCTCCTCCCCCTGCCTTCCCAGTGGCGAAGGATGTGACTGACTGAACTCCCTGGGGATGAAAGAAGACGTCCTCGCTGGTGGACGCACCTGACGTTCTTCCTCAGTGTGCCAAGGACGTCCCTCGTGCCTTATCCCAATCGCCAAAGCCCTCTGCACAAGCTCCTCCAGGGTCTGGGGTCTGTCTCCCCTGGCAAGTTCATCCTGAATGGGACCGCTGAGCCCCTCCCAGAACAAATCCCTCACAGGTGCACAATCCTTCTCCCAGCTTAGCGCAGTCAGTAAAGCAAAAAATCTGGAATGGTACTGACGCACAGTGGCTTTGCCTTGCCGCAATCCAAAAATTTCCCTGCGTGCAAGATCCACATCTACAGTTGACTGGAAGCAGGCATCCATTGCTTTAATGAATTCATCTGCATCGCGGCGGGCAGGGCCATCTTCACGCCACAAATTGCGCAACCAGTCTCTGGCCGGCCCATGCAAGTGAGAAACAATAAACCCCACTTTCTCCTCCTCATCTTTAAAGTCATGACGAAGCAAGTGCAATGCATACAAAACGTCTGCTCTGAAACTGGGGTAGTGCTTCAGGTTCCCATCGAAGTGGGTGACTAGGCGGCCCCCCCTCCGTCCAAGTCCAATCCCTTCTGATCTGGACCCTGGGAACCCTTCCCTGCTTGCACGTTCCCACCTGGTTTGCAGGTCCTGGCAGCGCTTCTCCATTTCGTCATGCTCCTTCTGAGACGCAAGGACTGCAGCAGTGAGTTCGGAAACTGTATTTCGCAGAGCTGTCAACTGCTCCTCCGCACTCATGGCTGTCACCGTTCGTGAGCTTTGCAAAAAAAAATTTTTGCGTTCTTTGGAGGGGACTTACTGTCAGAGCCACCCTGGGTCCCAGCTCACAAGAGACCGAAGTCCAGTCCAAGTTATATACAAAAGGTTTTATTGAAGATCATTGTCGTCATTACATCCAAACTCCGTGGCTCCGCATCTGTTACCCTTAGATGTTAGGAGTCCCCTCTGAGTCCGTCCCTCCCCTGCACCACTTTAAGAGGCTTGTGCTGCTCCACCTTTTCCTCTCCTTCCTTTTCCGCAGGGTCTTCCTGCCCCCCTGTGTTCCCTCTCTCCGGGACTCCCCAGAGGCTGAGTCTTCTCCTGCCTGCTGCCCCCTCCTTCGTGCTTTAGCACCAGGCTCCTCCCCAGAGCTCTCCCCACTTCCGCGCGCCTCCACATTTGAACTTGGCGCGCGTACGTTGCTCCTGACCTTCCTTTCAACAGCCACACTGCTCCCGGTACTGCTTTCCGCCCCTTCCGGCAGGACGTCTTGCCCCGATCTCCTTCCCCCCTCTGCTCCTTGTTCTGTTCCTCCCGACACACTGGTAACTCCACCCTCTTCACTCCGTTCCGGTGGAGAAGCAGGTCTCGATCTCCAACTCCCACTGGCGGTTCCCCCTACGTTCCCCTGCTCCTGACTGCTTCCCCCTTGGGCTCCCCTTGGCTTGACCAGGGGGGCTCCCTTTTGGGAATCCTCCGATTCACTGGACGGACTCATGGACCATCTCGGGTCATTATCGTCCTCTTCCTCGTCAGGCTGGAATCCTTCTCCCTCACTCTCGGTCTCCTCCCTCCTCTGCGCCTCTCTCCCTGAACCCCTGACAGTTAGGGTTAGGGTTAGGGTTAGGGTTAGGGTTAGGGTTAGGGTTAGGGTTAGGGTTAGGGTTAGGGTTAGGGTTAGGGTTAGGGTTAGGGTTAGGGTTAGGGTTAGGGTTAGGGTTAGGGTTAGGGTTAGGGTTAGGGTTAGGGTTAGGGTTAGGGTTAGGGTTAGGGTTAGGGTTAGGGTTAGGGTTAGGGTTAGGGTTAGGGTTAGGGTTAGGGTTAGGGTTAGGGTTAGGGTTAGGGTTAGGGTTAGGGTTAGGGTTAGGGTTAGGGTTAGGGTTAGGGTTAGGGTTAGGGTTAGGGTTAGGGTTAGGGTTAGGGTTAGGGTTAGGGTTAGGGTTAGGGTTAGGGTTAGGGTTAGGGTTAGGGTTAGGGTTAGGGTTAGGGTTAGGGTTAGGGTTAGGGTTAGGGTTAGGGTTAGGGTTAGGGTTAGGGTTAGGGTTAGGGTTAGGGTTAGGGTTAGGGTTAGGGTTAGGGTTAGGGTTAGGGTTAGGGTTAGGGTTAGGGTTAGGGTTAGGGTTAGGGTTAGGGTTAGGGTTAGGGTTAGGGTTAGGGTTAGGGTTAGGGTTAGGGTTAGGGTTAGGGTTAGGGTTAGGGTTAGGGTTAGGGTTAGGGTTAGGGTTAGGGTTAGGGTTAGGGTTAGGGTTAGGGTTAGGGTTAGGGTTAGGGTTAGGGTTAGGGTTAGGGTTAGGGTTAGGGTTAGGGTTAGGGTTAGGGTTAGGGTTAGGGTTAGGGTTAGGGTTAGGGTTAGGGTTAGGGTTAGGGTTAGGGTTAGGGTTAGGGTTAGGGTTAGGGTTAGGGTTAGGGTTAGGGTTAGGGTTAGGGTTAGGGTTAGGGTTAGGGTTAGGGTTAGGGTTAGGGTTAGGGTTAGGGTTAGGGTTAGGGTTAGGGTTAGGGTTAGGGTTAGGGTTAGGGTTAGGGTTAGGGTTAGGGTTAGGGTTAGGGTTAGGGTTAGGGTTAGGGTTAGGGTTAGGGTTAGGGTTAGGGTTAGGGTTAGGGTTAGGGTTAGGGTTAGGGTTAGGGTTAGGGTTAGGGTTAGGGTTAGGGTTAGGGTTAGGGTTAGGGTTAGGGTTAGGGTTAGGGTTAGGGTTAGGGTTAGGGTTAGGGTTAGGGTTAGGGTTAGGGTTAGGGTTAGGGTTAGGGTTAGGGTTAGGGTTAGGGTTAGGGTTAGGGTTAGGGTTAGGGTTAGGGTTAGGGTTAGGGTTAGGGTTAGGGTTAGGGTTAGGGTTAGGGTTAGGGTTAGTGTCAGGGGTTCAGGGAGAGAGGCGCAGAGGAGGGAGGAGACCGAGAGTGAGGGAGAAGGATTCCAGCCTGACGAGGAAGAGGACGACAATGACCCGAGATGGTCCATGAGTCCGTCCAGTGAATCGGAGGATTCCCAAGAGGGAGCCCCCCTGGTCAAGCCAAGGGGAGCCCAAGGGGGAAGCAGTCAGGAGCAGGGGAACGTAGGGGGAACCGCCAGTGGGAGTTGGAGATCGAGACCTGCTTCTCCACCGGAACGGAGTGAAGAGGGTGGAGTTACCAGTGTGTCGGGAGGAACAGAACAAGGAGCAGAGGGGGGAAGGAGATCGGGGCAAGACGTCCTGCCGGAAGGGGCGGAAAGCAGTACCGGGAGCAGTGTGGCTGTTGAAAGGAAGGTCAGGAGCAACGTACGCGCGCCAAGTTCAAATGTGGAGGCGCGCGGAAGTGGGGAGAGCTCTGGGGAGGAGCCTGGTGCTAAAGCACGAAGGAGGGGGCAGCAGGCAGGAGAAGACTCAGCCTCTGGGGAGTCCCGGAAAGAGGGAACACAGGGGGGCAGGAAGACCCTGCGGAAAAGGAAGGAGAGGAAAAGGTGGAGCAGCACAAGCCTCTTAAACTGGTGCAGGGGAGGGACGGACTCAGAGGGGACTTCTAACATCTAAGGGTAACAGATGTGGAGCCACGGAGTTTGGATGTAATGACGAGAATGATCTTCAATAAAACCTTTTGTATATAACTTGGACTGGACTTTGGTCTCTTGTGAGCTGGGACCCAGGGTGGCTCTGACAGTAAGTCCCCTCCAAAGAACGCAAAAATTTTTTTTTGCAAAGCTCACGAACGGTGACAGCCATGAGTGCGGAGGAGCAGTTGACAGCTCTGCGAACTACAGTTTCCGAACTCACTGCTGCAGTCCTTGCGTCTCAGAAGAAGCATGACGAAATGGAGAAGCGCTGCCAGGACCTGCAAACCAGGTGGGAACGTGCAAGCAGGGAAGGGTTCCCAGGGTCCAGAGAAGGGATTGGACTTGGACGGAGGGGGGGCAGCCTAGTCACCCACTTCGATGGGAACCTGAAGCACTACCCCAGTTTCAGAGCAGACGTTTTGTATGCATTGCACTTGCTTCGTCATGACTTTAAAGATGAGGAGGAGAAAGTGGGGTTTATTGTTTCTCACTTGCATGGGCCGGCCAGAGACTGGTTGCGCAATTTGTGGCGTGAAGATGGCCCTGCCCGCCGCGATGCAGATGAATTCATTAAAGCAATGGATGCCTGCTTCCAGTCAACTGTAGATGTGGATCTTGCACGCAGGGAAATTTTTGGATTGCGGCAAGGCAAAGCCACTGTGCGTCAGTACCATTCCAGATTTTTTGCTTTACTGACTGCGCTAAGCTGGGAGAAGGATTGTGCACCTGTGAGGGATTTGTTCTGGGAGGGGCTCAGCGGTCCCATTAAGGATGAACTTGCCAGGGGAGACAGACCCCAGACCCGGGAGGAGCTTGTGCAGAGGGCTTTGGCGATTGGGATAAGGCACGAGGGACGTCCTTGGCACACTGAGGAAGAACGTCAGGTGCGTCCACCAGCGAGGACGTCTTCTTTCATCCCCAGGGAGTTCAGTCAGTCACATCCTTCGCCACTGGGAAGGCAGGGGGAGGAGCCCATGGAACTTGGTGGTGCTAAGGCTCAAGCAACAGCCAGAGCCCCAGCTTCCGGTGCAGTAAAGGCACAGCCTCCTAGAGGGACCAGGAAGTGTTACATTTGCGACAGTGCACAGCACATGGCGAAAGAGTGTCCCCAGAGGCTGCAGAAACACACTGCAGCTTTAGCAACTGTTGCAGCAGAAATGATGCAAGCAGAGCAACCTCAGGGAAACGACAGTGCCTGGCTGGAAGCAGAGCTGCTGGGGCTCAGCCAGGCGAATCTGTAGAGCAGTCCCCAGCGCTTTTGCAACGCACAGACCCTTTACCACCCAAGCCAGCGGTGCAGCTCACTGCAACACTTCAGTTGCCGAATGGAACCACCCTGGAAGTCCCCATCACGATTGATTCTGGGAGCAACGCAGATTTTGTGGGGACGCACTTTGTCAAGCAGCATCGCATAGCGCTTCTGCCAGCGACAACACCTCTGAACGTAGTCACGGTGGATGGCAGGAAATTGCTAGGAGGACAAGTTGTGCAACAGACGCCTCCCATGGTGATGAGGATTGGAAATCATCGAGAAGTCATCAGCTTCAATGTCACCCGCCTTTCAGACACGCCTATAGTATTAGGCATGAGTTGGCTGGAGAGACACAGTCCTGCTGTAGCGTGGTACCAACGGCAGATCACCTTTTGCTCATCGTACTGTGCTCAACATTGCATCCAGTCCAGCCAGGAGGAGGGAGCTGAGCAGCAGTTGCAACTTGGCATGGTGCAGGCAGTACCCCGCAAGTACGAGGGGTTCCTGGAGGTTTTCTGCGAGAAGGAAGCTGACCAGTTGCCGCCCCACAGGCCTTATGATTGTGCCATCGACCTGGTGCCAGGGGCGCAGTTGCCGACTGCAAAGCTGTATTCCATGTCTGAGGACGAGATGCAAGAACTCAGGGAGTTCATAGAGCACAATTTGAAGCGCGGATTCATCCGAGAATCGAAAGCGGTGGGGGGCAGTCCTGTTTTCTTTGTAAAGAAAAAGGACACGCCCCAAAAAAGACTCATTGTGGACTATCGATTCATAAACAGTAAGACCAAACCCAAGGCCTTCCCCATGCCCAAGATAGATGATCTCCTGGCAACCGTAAGGAAGGGGAAGATCTTCACCAAATTGGATCTGCGTGGAGCGTATAACCTCATACGCATCCGGGAGGGCGATGAGTGGAAGACGGCCATGTTCACGCCTCTGGGCACGTACGAATACAGAGTGATGCCATTTGGTCTCCAAAATGGATCTCACGTCTTTCAAGCATTTATGCATCACGTGCTAGCGGGACTTCTCTACAAGAAATGCGTGTGTTTCCTCGACGACATCCTGATCTTTTCGGAAACGGAGGAAGCCCATGAGAAGGACGTAAAGGAAGTCCTGCAGAGACTACGGGAGAACAAGCTCTACGCCAAGTTAGAGAAGTGCCAGTTTGATGTGACGGACGTGGATTTCCTAGGCTACAAGCTGTCCGACAAGGGGCTGGCCATGGACAGCGCCAAGGTCCGCGCGGTGTTGGACTGGAAGAGCCCTCGCAATCGGAAGGAAGTCCAAAGATTCATCGGCTTCGCCAACTTCTACCGCAAATTCATCAGAGGTTTTGCAAAGGAGACGGCAGCGATCACGGACACTCTCAGTTCCAAGAAGAAGAGGTTCGTGTGGACGGAACAGGCGGAGCGCTCTTTTCAGAAGCTTAAAAGCCTTTTCGCCTCCGAGGAGCAGCTGCTGCACGTGAATCCAGGCAAGCCCATACGAGTAGAGACCGACGCGTCAGACAGAGCGGTTGGAGCCGTACTCCTGCAAGAAGATCCACAGGGAAACTGGAGACCCGGTGCCTTTTACTCCAGAAAGCTCAGCAAAGCGGAGCAAAACTACACCATATGGGACAGGGAGCTGTTAGCCATTCACGCAGCGTTCAAAGCGTGGCGACATTTCCTCATTGGAGCCAAGCACACAGTGCAGGTCCGCACGGATCACAAGAATTTAGAGTATTGGCGCACGGCGAAACTCCAGAGCCAAAGACACATGCGCTGGGCAGAGTTCTTCGCGGATTTCGACTTCAGGATAGAGTACGTCCCAGGGGACTCCAACGTTATAGCCGATGCGCTCTCCAGGAAACCGCAATATCTTGAGGAAGCGGCGCCAATAGCAGCCAGGCACATTTTTGCACCGCAGGCGTGGGCGTGCGCTGCCATCGCTGTCGACCTGGACGCAGTGCGACGCGCGTTGCAGGTAGATCAGTTTGCACAATCCAAAATAGAGGAGCTGCGTAGGGGTTCGCTGAGAGACGAAGAGTTCCAGTTACGCGACGGACTGTTAACTCACAAGGGTGCCCTATACGTGCCGAGCGACGAGCTCCGAGCAAAGGTTCTGCAGCAGTTGCACGACGCTCCCAGTGCGGGCCATTTCGGCAGGGAGAAGACAATAGAACTGGTGGCCAGGGACTTTTGGTGGCCCCAGATGCGAGGAGAAGTAGCGGAGTACGTCGCCAGATGTGACACTTGTCAGAGGTCCAAGCCAGTACACCAGAAGCCGGCGGGCTTGCTGGAACCACTGGAAACACCACAGCAACCGTGGGAGAGGGTGGCGCTGGACTTCGTCACTGACCTGCCCAGTTCCAGAGGCAAGACGGCGGTACTGGTGGTGGTGGACTTGTTCACCAAGATGGCGCACTTCATTCCCTGCGCGAAGGTGGCGACGGCG